>NW_028270162.1:58606820-58846820 GCF_037043375.1 Chiloscyllium plagiosum
CCAGATATCCCAACCCAATCTAGTCCCACCTGTCAGCACCCAGCCCATATCCCTCCAAACCCTTCCTATTCATATACCCATCCAGATGCCTCTTAAATGTTGCAATTGTACCAGCCTCCACCACATCCTCTGGCAGCTCATTCCATACACGTACCACCCTCTGCGTGAAAACGTTGCCCCTTTAGGTCTCTTTTATATCTTTCCCCTCTCACCCTAAACCTATGCCCTCTAGTTTTGGACTCCCTCACCCCAGAGAAAAGACCTTGTCTATTTGCCCTATCCATGCCCCTCATAGTTTTATAAACCTTGATAAGGTCACTCCTCAGCCTCCGACGCTCCAGGGAAAACAGCCCCAGCCTATTTAACCTCTCTCTGTAGCTCAAACCCTCCAACCCTGGCAACATCCTTTGAAGTAAAAAAGGAAATTAGGAACACAAAAGGGAAGGTACAAAAAATATAACAGTCGGTTCTGCTATAACACGCATTTCTTCAGCAGGCGACTGAGCAATTTAGGCCATTATTTTGTAGCATGCGAGCTTTGCAAACCTGCATTGGCTATGACATGGTTCCAGTCGCATTAGTTTAAATGATGCTGCTATTACTCAATTTTCTTATAATGCGGGATCACATGGGAACAGAACTACCTCATTACATCAGAATAGTTTGTTAAAACATAAAATCAAGGAAGATCCAAAGATGTTCTCTCAGAATGTTGAAAGCAAGAGGAGATGAAGGAAAGGATTGGACCTATCAGAGATGTACATGGTCACTGTCTGTAGAGAAACGCGCCGGGGAGAGGTTGGTTTAGAATGAGTATTTTGTTTCTGTCTTCACAAAGGAATGGGATGATGTAGAGGAGGAGTATGAACTAATAGGTAAATTAACATAATGAGAAAGGAAGTGTTGGTGCAGCTGACCCAGCTTGTAGGTGGATAAATCTGGACTGGGCCAGATAAATCGTATCCCAGTCTGTTAAAAGAAGCCAATGAAGAAACAGGGATTGTTTGGAAGATCATTTTTCAATCCTCAGTAGATCAAGGCGAGAAACCAGAGGATTGGAGATAGGTGAACTTTGTACCTTGGACAGATTACCAGAATTAAGACGATGATACTTAGAAAGGTGTAGATTAATCAGGGATAGTCAGCATGATTTGATAACAGAAGATTGTGATTTCCTAACTTAACTCATTCATTAGTTTATTTGAAGTTTGAGGAAGGAACAAGGAGGATTGATGAGGTTTGTGCAGTGGATGTTGTCTGTATGGATTTTTAGTCCGGTATTGACAAGGCCCCACATGGTAGACTGGTCGGAAACATAAAGGCCATGGGATACAGTGAATTGTAGTGAGCTGGGTCCAAAATGGGTTTAGTGACAGGAAACAATGGGTGATAGTGGAGGGGCGCTCACCTGAATGGAAACCAAAGGTGTTCCACCGGGCTCAACGTTTACGGCATATTTTAATGATTTAGAATTGAATGTAGGATCATGATTGGGAAATTTGTAAACGGTATTTGATAGTGAAGAGGAGGATGGCTGATGATTGCAGGATGATATCAATAGTTTGGTTGTCTGAATTTCATTTGTCACTTTTCAACCCAATCTGGAGAAGTGTGGGGTTATTTCTTTAGGGAGGACAAGCAAAGCAAGAGGAACACGCAATAACCAGGAGGTATTGGAGGATGGGGAGGGGGATGGAGAAGTTGAGAGATCTTAGAGTGCATGTCCACGGGTCCCTGCTGGGACAGGTAGAGAAACTGTTCATTAAGGCATATGGGATGTTTCCCTTGGTTGGATCATAAGGATAAACAGTTCCTGTACTATAAGACACTGTAGCTGGGGTTTCCTGTGTGGTTCTGGTCACCACAATACAGGAATAAGGCGTTTGCTCCCTAGTGTGTACAGAGGAGATTTGTAAGAATGTTGCTCAGGCTTGAAACTTGCAACTATGATGAAACATTGGACTGGTGAGGGGTGTTCCCTTACTGAGGATGAGGGGTGACTGAATAGAGGTATGCAAAATATCAAGGGGTTTGGAAACTGTTAACAGGGGAGACCAGTTTACCCCAACAGAGAGGTCAGTGAGGAGGGATGCACATGTTTAAAGTGATTGGTAGAAGGATTAGAGGGAAGGGGCATGAGAATTGTTTTCATACAGTGGATGGTGGGTATCTGAAATTCACTGCCCAGTTCAGTGAGAAACCTGAACTCATTAGGGTGGAACCTGAATCTCTGGCTGGAGCCTGCAGGGCTACAAAACAGGTGCTGGACTGTGGGATGAAGATATGTGGCTTGTTCATTCAGCCATTGCAGACATAATGGCCAAATGGCCTCTTTCTGCACTGTATCTTGGGTGATTTCTATCTTAATCATATTGGGACAGTTAAGTGTTTGCTGTAGTTTAAATGTAATATGAACTTGTGAGGTCCAGTTGTTAATGGTCATTGAGACCCGCAGTAGTTATCACTAATTGGGGCTAAAATGGCATCTTTAAGCGTGTATTTATTGGGTTGTGAAGAGAAGTTTTGTTTGTGTGAAAGATGGTATTTACACAAAAGTCGTGTCTGTAGTACAGTGGGGTTTTGGCATGATTGATAGCTAACAGTTGACATTAGATGCATCCCATCTTTAAATATTTGCAATTAATGTAATCAATATTTTAAGATCTCTGTGGTTTATTTGTGGGCATCTGTTGGGTCAAGTATAATGTGTTCCTCACAGATTGCCCTCCTGTTAGTTAGTGGAGTCAGGCTTCTTGTAACTGCATAGAAATCCTTACCATTCTCTTTGCTTCATCAAAGGCGTGCCTTGCAGCCGCAGTGCTGGCCACTGAGACTCCGGTTTTGATATTCTAATTTTGTTTGCTCTGTCTTCGTAGTGGTAGCACTCTGAGCTAATGGCTGCATTTCCTGTTTGCTTTCAGACTGCCATCCTATCTGCACAGTCTGCTGCCAACGTGAAGAAAGAGACTCTCTGCCAGCCAGCCTTGGAAATCCTGGAGACGTCAAGCCAGGAGTCGTCACTGGAGAGTGACACCGATGATGAGGAAGACGATTACATGGACATCTGACACAATGTGAAGTCCCCCAAGTCACAGCAGTCGGCAGCCAACCACTGCACTCCTGCAAAGACACTTCGGGAAGACTGCTTTCTCTGAGACCATGGAAGTGCACAGTACTTTATACAGAGCAGCCCAGAATAAGGTGCAGTGATCCCTTACCAGCATTGGCCTTTGTAAATATTGGATGCATCCCAGCAGCCAAGGCAGACAAGCCGAGCTGCATCACTGGGCTCCTTGCTGATTTGTGCTGACCAGGGAGAGATGACTCTGACCTTGTTCAAACACAAGCTGATTGATTTTACAGGCGCAGGTTTCATTTTGGACATACCTCTCGCAAAGTTGTCGCCAGCTTCCTCGCAGTTCAGTGTCTGGGTGGGAGGGTTCGGTCAGTGAAGGCCCATTGCACTCACTGTGGAGATACCAGCATAATGCTGGAAACATGAACTCAAAGCAGCAAGTGCTGGGAATTGGTTCACTTCTGAGAGGAGAGTTTTTGAGGGAGAGAGTCTTTGAACACCAGGAAGACTCCAAGACCTGCTAGCTATTTCCAATCCTTTTCCTGGTCCTTCATTGTGTCTATATTTTCACTAATTGTTGTGAAGCCCTCCTTAGATAGAACTCCGGGTTATGATGAGCACAGAAAGGATTGGCACTTGCTTACCGTGAACCTTCAGGCTCTGTACAGTCGAGTTAGATTGCTTTAAGAAAAACAGCCAGTTATCCTGCTCTCCTGCAGAGTGGCTGATGTCAGGCATCGCATCAATCTGAATTGGTTTGTAACAGATCTCGCCCTTTCATGCTGAATCTTCACATTTTTTTTCCAGTCATTAGTTTCGTTGAGAAATGTTGGTTTCTGTAGCTGGAGGTTGGTTGTGAATGTAGAGAGGGGCACACATACAGCCTGTTGGTCAGTTGTGCTGTCAATTCCTGGTTTCTCTATCAAAGCAAAAAATTACCAGAACACAGAGCAGGATATTGGAACGTGCTCAGGATTGAGAAGGTTGGGATTTCTGAGATGATTATCAGATTTCATAGGAGATGTAGAAACCTCCCCTGGTTTAAAAACCTCTCGCCATTGGTCCATTCCCAGACATTGACTAGAAAGCTTCTCAGTTTAAGAGCAAAGTTTACACACTAACTTTGTGACCTAGTGTCTCCCTGCCACCAGCATTGAGAGCATCAGACAACCGTTCTGCATGAGCCCTTGCAGGTAGATGAACAGTAGGCTCATAATGATGTCTACATGTAACCAATCACAAGCTTGGTACAGTAATAGTGACCAGCAGTTATCAAGACTGATATGTAACTTTAGTATTCAGGACTGGTAACATTCCTGTGTCAATCAGGAAATTATTACCTGCTAATGATTAATGTGTGCAGCAGTGACAGTAATAATGCCCATTAACATGGAACTGCCCTACCTTCACTCCAGTCTAACACTCACTCCGAGCTAACTCTCGTGTTAGTTTGACTTCCTCCTGCACTCCACAGCAGACTGATACTTAATGTTCTGGGCATGTGAGAGGGCATTAGTCCATCTGGGACCTTGGGGAAGCAGTAGGGCCCACAGCTTATCTCTTCAACCACCTGAGATTTGAGGCTTGAAGGCTGAATGAGAATGATTGTAGAAGGGGACGAGATCGAATTCAAATCAGGCATGGGAAGATTAGTGAGAGTGGAAAGGAAAATTCGGCAATAAAACGTGTAAAAAATGAATATTTTCAAAGCTCTTTAAGAAATTGCTACGCACAGAATCAAGACTCTTTCCCATTTCTGGACTGCAAAAGTGAATTGGCATTATCACCTTCTCAAAAACATACTGACCCTGTTAATGAAGAGCCTTTTTTTATATTTGTACATGAACCTAACCATAATGTGCATGCCTAGCCAGTTTATAATAATGTGCGACTTACCGGCAAGATCTACTTAGCATGAAGCTAAACGACTGAGTGACATTAAATCAACAACGCATTCTGGAGATTCACAACTCGCATCATATTTCTCGAGACCCTCAACATTGGTCAATTTAATAAAAATATACGTGTTAACACAGTTGCCTTTCCTGAAAAGGCATGCCCCACAGTTTAATCTACGTTTGTATTTCTGAAGAGAGCTGGAGCTGTGTTGTGTCTAATGAGAACAGTTACTTTGAACATACCCCTGGATCATTGTAAGTGACACGTGGGGTTATAGTATGGGTTTAAGAGCACAGCGCTGAACATATTTTCCCTTTAGTCCTGAACATGCTCAGTGATAGTGTGTCCAACCTCTCACATTGAGCAGCAGCCATTAGTTATCAAGCGATGAGAGCTTGATTCAAAATTGTTTATTATTTGTGCATCAGGATCTGAGAGTCTTGTAGAGTCAAAAGAATTCTGCCAAATGTGCTACCCCAGAATCTATTGTCTCACCCGTTTATAATGATTAAACTGACTTTGAGATCAAAACCATTTCATTTTCCCATCCTTTTCTATTGTGAATCAACTACAGCATTTGTGGTATGAATGTCTTCCTAAATTTCCGCTCAGTGATCCTGCTCCCACCCAGACCCCGCGGAGGATGGAAAGGATTGGTTGGCAGCTCTAATAATCAGAATCCAGGCAGTGTGTTGGTGCACTGAGCCAGCAACACTCAGTCTCAGTCTGGGAGCTCTCAGGCAGCGACAGAGCATTTCTGGTTGGGAGATGGGGGACCGTGTTTGTCTACAGCACAAAAGACTGCGTCTGTATAGCACCTAATAGGCTACACATGAATCAATCAGTAGACATGGTCTCTCACTAAACCACATAGGAATTGTTACCAAAGAGCAAGATTTTGAGAAGCCTGTTAAAGAAGGCAGAGAGAAGCCCAAGGAGGAATCTCCCAAGTTTAAGATTTAGGCAGCTACGGCACAGAAGCCACTGTTGGAGCAATGAAAATCAGGGTTGTTCAAACGCTGGACTTGACACACTACAGAGAGCTCGGCAGTGATAGAATGGCTAATAAAAACCTGAGACATTTATGATTGATAGCATGGTGACAGAGCAATAGGCTGCTGCTTCGGAAGACCCTAGCTTGAGCCAGCAATCTTGGTAACAGAGGCTGCACTCATTCCACCAAACAAGCTGATAAAAACAGCTCCTGTCAAGTGCTGTTGAAATGCCATTGCGTTTAACAACATCAAAGCCTAGACACACACACTTCACCACTTCACAGCTTCAGTTATGTGGGGCCCTGTCTGTGCACATACTGAGGAATTGCTTGTTGCTGTACCCATTATTCAGTGCAGAAACTCAGCCAGGCCTGCGTGAGCCTCCCATGTGGAGAGGCATCAAGTGACAGCAAGTTCAGACAGTGCTGGATTTGTGTAGGGTAGATCTCAGGCTGTGGGAGCAGCTTGACCTCCATTAGTTGCAGCGGGCTGAAAGGCCTCTCTGTTTTTATGTCTCTATTTATGACCAGTTTCTCTTATTGCACCACCTCAGAATGCCTGGTGATTTCAGGCAGCAAGGTAATAATGGAGTTGAATCCTTCACTAGTTCAGTAGTTTGATTGCTAGGGTGATAGGGCCTGTTCTGAGGAGAGACTGAACACTCTGTCTCAATAAGTTGAAATGTTTGGAAATCTTAGAGTCTTGACAGGGTAGGTGTTGGGAATCAGGTTAATGAGAAATTGGCGGAATTGCACATTTATGAATATACAAATTAGGAGCGACATGTAATCCTTTGACCCTCCTCTGCCATTCAATAAGGTCATGTGTAATCAGGTTGTGACAACAACTCCACATTCTCACCTTTCATCTTGAGCCTCTTGTTAGTCATGAGTCTGTCTATCGCTGCCTTAAATATATTTAATAATATTGCCTGGAACATGCTCTGAGGAAGAGAGCTGTGAAAAAAATTCTCATCATCCCTGTCTTAAATTGACAATCTCTCTTTATTTTTAAAACTGTGTCCTGTAGTTCTAGACTTTCCAATAAAGGGAAGCATCTTTTAATTATCCACCCTTCCAAACTGCAATAGATACAAGTCCAACCTTCAAGGAGACCCAGACTGTACACAGTACTCCATATGTGGTATCACCAACGTCCTGTCGCAAAACATTCCTACTTATGTCGGAGCAAATTATTGCAAATGCTGGAATCTGTACTGAAAACAAACCCTGCTGGAAATCAGTGGTTCAGACAGCATCCGTGGAGAGGGAGCAAGCTGTCTTCTCGAGTCTGGGTGACTCCCTGCTTATATATCGCAGCCCCCTTTCCAAGAAATAGGTCCATTCCACTTGCCTGGCCGATCACTTGCAGCCCTTAGTGTTCAGTGGATCAGGCCACCCTGATCCCTCCATACTTCCAGGCTATGCAATCGCCTTCTGTTTCACTGAGACGCTGTTTTTCTGTTCTTCCTTAAAAGGATGGGTGTTTTGATTTGTTTGTAGGAGGTCACCCGTGATCTTTATTGAGTTGCGGTGCCTGAGGGACAGTACTGCCTTCATTGTTCCTATTTCTGTTTGTGTTATCTGATTAGCTGCAGCATACCCCACCACTTCAGCCTCATCGTCACCACATACCCTCCTGTTCTGATTTATTTCCCCCTGCTCTTCTTGTGTGAGTCACTCACAGGACCTGGCGAGATTTTCCCGCTCAGTTGCTGTTGTCTCCAGCCTTATCTGCGCTCTTCTGTGCTGGCAGATGCTCTGCTCTGAAGGTGAGGACTGTTGGAGGTTTAGTTCTCGAACAGCAGACTGTAGTTGCGAGGGCCAGGCCTAGCTAGCCCTCACCTTTCTTGTAACGTTTCCTAGTTTCTCACTGATGGGGCGGCACAGTGGCTCAGTGTTAGCACTGCTGCCTCTCAGTATCAGGGACCTGGGTTCGATTCCAGCCTCGGGCAACTATCTGTGAGGTGTTTGGACATTTCTCCCTGTGTCTGCGTGGGTTTCCTCTGGATGCTCTGGTTTCCTCCCACAATCACAGGGGTGTAAGTTAGGTGTATTGGCCATAGGAAATTGCCTGTAGTGTCCAGGGATGTGTAGGCTGGGTGGGTTAGCCAAGGGAAATGCAGGGTTATGGGAATAGGGTAGGCTGTTGGGTCAGGGTGGGATGTGCATTGGAGGGTCGGAGTGGACTCGATGGGCTGAATGACATGCTTCCACACTGTAGGGATTCTGATTCGATAACACCAGTAAGAACAGAAAAGATCCAAATTTCATTCAGGGACAAAGAGGACAACATTAGCCTCATGAGAAACTCCAAAACAGTACTCAAGAATGTTTACTCCGGAGTAAGCACGTTGCTGTGGGACTGGAGTCAGGTGTAGGTCAGATATTCATCCTTAAAGGGTGCAGTGAACTGGATGAGTTTTTTTTTGTGCCAGTATTGGTTTTGAGTTACAGAACTAAATTGTGATTCCTCCAGTTTGCTGCAGTGGGATTTGAACGTGCTGCCAGAGCATTGACCTGAGTCTCAGTGACATTACCACCACCTCCCTTTCAATGTTCTGGTGCAAACTGCTCCTTCCAACTGAACCAACTAATTATCCATGTTCTCATTGCTATTTGTAGGAGCTTGCTGTGTACAAGTTGGCTGCTGCAGTTCCCTACATTAGAAGATATTACATTTCACAAACGTTTAACTGATTCAAGTGCATTGGGGTGTTCTGAGGTCATGAAAGGTGCTATGTAAATGCAAGTTTGTTCCTTTCCTTTGTTGGTACGATTGGGGTACGGGAGAGGAGGGTTTAGCTGTTGGATAGCTTGCAAAATAATCCGAAAGTTTGGAGCCATTTGGTACAAGGTCTGAAGAGAAGTGTTTGTAACATGAATATCTTGGAGATATGTAAAATATCTGCTTGTGATTCCAAGCTACTGGATCCAGTTAGTATGGAATGTCTTTTTATATTGTATTTTTTCTAAGGGCTTCTGCATATCGAGTGATCACTTGTACATTTTTACAAGAAGTGTTCTTAAAACCATGTTATCGCTTAGCTGCAAAAAAAAACACCCATTGAAGTGTTGGGCCTTTACTATTGAATGTTCTGTCACAGGAATGATCTCTGCTTTTCTTTTATATGCAATGTTTTAACCGTAAAGTTACTCAGATTTAAACCCTTGTACATAAAAAGAACATTTTGTTTTGGAAAAGCAGGAAATCTGTTACAGTATTCGCATGTGAAATAATACCAGCTGAAGGCAGCTAGTAATAAAACCCAAACGTTCTAACCCCCCCCCCTGCAGTCAGTCTGGCCGTAGGAAGGGCCAGCCGCAGACTCTGTGTCCTTTTTTTGCTTCGTGTTCACTGATGCATTTCAGTCAAAAAGTATGGCACCAGGAAAGCACAGCCGCTCCAGCAGCATCCAAGGAGCAGAGAGTTGATATTTCAAGCATAAGCTCTTCAGCAGCACTATGTACCTTAGCCAAATGCTTCAATTCCTACCCCAGCTACAACTGAGATGTGCTGCCCCAGTCTTAAGCATCACTGACCCTCTGAAGGGCATCACCCCCCACCCCTCTCCCTGTAGCCCAGCATTCCCACAGCTCACCCGCCTATAATTTAGATGGCCAATCCACCTTAACCTGTGCACATTTGGACTGTGGGAGGAAGCTGGGGCACTTGGAGGAAACCCACGCAGACAGGGGGAGAATGGACAAACTTGTACACTCCCCCTGCGGGTGGAATTGAACCTGGGTCCTTGGTGCTGTGAACCAGTGGTATGAACCTATAATTAGCCTCCAAGGTGCGGTCCCTGAATGTTTGGGTTTTTTATGTTTAACATTGCAAGCGTTACACTGAGGCACTGCAGCCTGCCTTCAGGATGTTTATCTTGATGTTTATAATGCCTCCTCCTCACTAATGGAGACACGACTCGAACTCACTCTCCCCAGGTTACAGTGTGAATGGAATTCCCCCTCAACCTCCCTCCATAAGCAAGGAGCCTCCTCAGTAAATCACATCTTCATGTTGGAGGCTGTCCCTTGACCATTTAGGAAAGGCTCGTTGTCTAGACATTGGTTCGAGCGCCCTCTTCACTGGTCTCGTCACACTCTCCAACCGTTTGGTAACTGAGGCAAAACACTCAGCACAGCAGCAGCTCAGAACTGAGGACAACTCCAAACAAGTGTGGTCAATTCTCTTCCTGTGAGGAATTGCAACATTTAAAAAGCATCTGGATGGAGATATGAACAGGAAGGGATATGGGCCAAATGCTGGCAAATGGGACTAGATTAGGTTGGGATATCTGGTCAGCCATGGACCAGTTGAACCGAAGCGAATGTTTCTGTGCTGTATAACTCGATGATTCGAAAACTGAAAATGCTGCAGATCAGAGTGGGTCAGGCAGCATTCATGGAGAGAGCAAGCTAACGTTTTGAGTCCAGGTAACTTCTTCAGAGCTAGTGTGGAGGGGACAGCATTTAGTTGGGAGGTAGAAACACACAGGGTGGTGTGCTGGAGGAGAAAGGGTGTTGATAGTTCAGAATAACAGACCAATGGTGTGTGTAGCTGCCAAATTGGAAAGCTCAGGATGGGGGGAGGGGAGAGAGGTCATGGTGACAGAGGATGCAACAAGTAAAGCTAAAAGGGAGGGAATCGGAGTGAGTTCCCAGTCTGAAGCTGTTGAATTCAATATTAAGGCCAGAAACAGCAGTTGCTGGAAAAGCTCAGCAACTCCGACAGCACCTGTGAAGGCAAATCAGAGTTGATGTTTCGGGTGCGGTGACCCTCCAAACTGTTCCAGGACTGAGCAGGAAAGGGCTGAGCTGAGCTGAGCTTGGTGATTTAAAGAGACAGGTACTGCAAAACATGCAAGGACTAAAGGCTGAGATTGTGGTCAGGAGACAGGTAAGAGCATCAGGGATTGGAGGGGGGTGATACCTCCTCCAATCCTCTGTGTTAGAGCTGATGAAATGTGAGCTCACATTGGATAGGGTGGGTCATGGGGGAACAGACTGAGGAAACGGTACACCAGCGATCAAACAAACAGCACATAGCATGTTGGAAGTCCTCAAAGCAATCTCTGTTACTGAGGAGAATGAGGGAAATTATTGGGAAGACTTTGACAACATCTTGTCATTGCTCCTGAACAATGGGGTGTACTGCGAATGTTGCACCTCAAGGAAAGCCAGGAATATACGAACCAGGCAGCTAAACCTTGTGAGGTATTAATCTGAGACTAAATGCATTGTTAGTTGAGGAAAGGGTACATGAATAAAACTTACCAACAATCAAGGCAAATCAATTGAATTCTTTCATGAAATAACAAATGAAGTTCTGCTGTTCATGGATTTGGAAAAGTCATTTGAAACAGTGCCACATCAAACATTGATGCAGACACATACAAAGACCACAGACCCTGACAACATGCCAGTAATAGTACTGAAGACTTGTTCTCCACAATTTGCCGCTCCCCTCACCAAGCTGTTCTAGTCCAATTGCAACACTGATATCTACCTGACAATGTGTGAATTTTATGTACAGGTATGTCCTGTACATATAGTCCGGACAAATCCAGCCCAGTCGATTACTGCCCCATCAGTCTCATGTCAATCATCAGTGAAGTGATGGAAGGTGTCACCAACAGGGCTATCAAGCAGCAATAACCTGCTCAGTGACACCCAGTTTGGGCCCCCTCAGGGTCACTCAGCTCCTGACCTCATTGCAGCCTTGGATCAAACATGGACAAAAGATAGAATTCCAGACGGGAGGGGAGAGTGACAGGCTCTTGACATCAAGGCTGCATTCGACCGAGTGTGGTATCGAGGTGCCCTCACAAAATGGGCGGCACGTTGGCACAGTGGTTAGCACTGCTGCCTCACAGCGCCAGAGACCCGGGCGCTATCTGTGTGGAGTTTGCACATTCTCCCCATATCTGCGTGGGTTTTCTCCAGGTGCTCCGGTTTCCTCCCTTTGTCCAAAGATGTGCAGGTTAGGTGAATTGGCCACGCTAAATTGCCCATAGTATTAGGTGAAGGGGCAAGTATAGGGGAATGGGTCTGGGTGGGTTGCGCTTCGGCGGGTCGGTGTGGACTTGTTGGGCCGAAGGGCCTGTTTCCATGCTGTTTCAATCTAATCTAAAACTGGAATCAATGGGTATCAGGGGGCCAACTCTCCACTTGCTGGAGTGATACTTGGCACATGTGAAGATAGTTGTGGTTGTTGGACGTCAGTTATCTCAGCTCCAGGACATCTCTGCAGAAATTCCTCAGTGTAGTGCCCTAGGCCCATCTTCAGCTGCTTCATCAATGACCTTCCTTCTGTCATAAGGTCAGAAATGGAGATGTTTGCTGATGATTATACAATGTTCAGCACATTTCGGGACACCTCAGATACTGAAGCAGTCTATGTTCAAATGCAGCAAGACCTGGAGAATATCCAGATTTGGACTAACAAGTAACATTCATGCCACACAAATGCCAGACAATGACTATCACTGACAAGACAGAATCTAACTATCGCCCCTTCGACATTCAAGGGAGTTACCATCACTGAATCCCCCATTATCAACATCCTGAGGTTACAATTGACCAGAAACTGAACTGGACTAGCCACATAAACACAGTAGATACAAGAGCAAATCAGAGACTAGGAATACTGCAGCGTGTAACTCCCCTCCTGACTCCCCAAAGCCTGTCCACCATCTACAAGGCCCAAGTCAAGAACGTGACAGAATACTCTCCACTTGCCTGGATGGGTGCAGCTGCAATAACACTAAAGAAACTCGACACCATCCAGGACAAAGCTGCCACATTAGCACCACATGGACAAGCATCCGCTCCTTCCACCACCAATGCTCAGTAGCAGCAGTGTGTACTGTCTACAAGATACACTGCAGCAATTCACCAATGATTCTCAGACAGCACCTTCCAAACCCATGACCATTCCGTCTAGAAGGACAAGGGCAGCAGATATATGGGAACACCACCACCCTCAAGTTCCCCTCAAAGCCACTCACCATCCTGACTTGCAAATAAATCGCTGTTCCTTCACTGTTGCCGGGTCAACTTCCAGGGCAGGAAGATGAATGTGAGGAATCTCAGATCACCCGTGATCCTATTCATAGCAGAGCAGGCTACAGGGACAAAGTGTTCCTATTTCTTATGGTCTTAATATAGATGTATACATCCGTACGGATATATGCATTCACACACTCACAGATACCTTGCAGATACACATATGGACACAGACAGGATATGGACACACAACAACATGGAACAGAAATGCAATGTTAATGTACAAAGCAGGAGGTAGTGAAATGACTGAAGTGATATCAATGTAAATCAATACATAACAAATCAAACTGAAACCATTCAGATACAGAGGGGATCTGAGGAGCTGGGGTAATGTTGGATGAAAGTAATATGGAAAATGGGAAGTTTCAGGAAATATGTAATGACACAATCAGTCCACCAGATAGAGCCATAGAGTTGTGAACTATGAACACAGGCCCTTTAGTCTGGCTGGTCCATGCCGACCAGATATCCCAACCCAATCTAGTCCCACCTGCCAGTGCCCGGCCCATATCCCTCCAAACCCTTCCTATTTATATACCCATCCAAATGCCTCTTAAATGTAGCAATTGTACCAGCCTCCACCACTTCCTCTGGCAGCTCATTCCATACACATACCACCCTCTGCGTGAAAAAGTTGCCCCTTAGGTCCCTTTTATATCTTTCCCCTCTCACCCTAAACCTATGCCCTCTAGTTCTGGACTCCCCGACCCTGATGAAAAAGAACTTGTTTATTCACCCTATCCATGCCCTTCATGATTTTTGGGAAAACAAATCTTAGCAGGACTTATACACTTAATGGTAAAGTCCTAGGGAGTGTTGCTGAACAAAGAGACCTTGGAGTGCAGGTTCATAGCTCCTTGAAAGTGGAGTCGCAGGTAGATAGGATAGTGAAGGCGGCGTTTGGTATGCTTTCCTTTATTGGTCAGAGTATTGAGTACAGGAGTTGGGAGGTCATGCTGCGGCTGTACAGGACATTGGTTAGGCCACTGTTGGAATACTGCTTTCTCCAATCTAACCATCATCCCCTGACATTCACTGGTATTGCCGTCATTGAATCCCCCACCATCAACATCCTGGGGGTTACCATTGACCAGAAACTCAACTGGACTTAACCATATAAACACAGTGACTACATTTTGCAAAACAGGAACGAGTGTGCTAATCATGGTCGGTAAATCCATGGTTCAGGCACACACGTGGAGATTCTGACAGAGAGGAAAGGCTGCTCTGTCTAAGAAGCAAGAATGACCAGAAGTGCAATGTCCTCAGGTTTCACCGTAGCTGCAGTTTTAGCATTGTCCAGTAGGTGCTGCTGCTGAGCAGTGTTCCTGGCCCTGTCAATTCCATTCAGCTTTTGAAACTTTGAAGACATTTGTTTTAACTTTATCTTCTAAATCTGCCTCAACTTTCCTCAGAGCAGCCTAATTCGGGTCATCGTGTGCAGTGGATCACCCTGCCTCAGTTTCCAACAAACCTTTCGAGGTGAGACCCAATCTCAGATCTCCAACTGAAATAAATAAATCCTTTAAATGTTACAGAATCATCTCGAGCTTCTGTGGAGACAATTCAAACAGGTTCACCTCCTCCTTCGAGCTAACAATCTCAACATCGACCACAGCTCCTCACTGTTGAGTGACTGACCTGGCAAACCGACAAATCCAAAACAATGTCCCAGTTACTGGAAAATGGAGTCAGGAAGCGGGAAGTGACTGAGGGATCAGGGCTTCAAGAGGTTTGTTTCATTCACTTGTGAGTGTGGGTGTTGCTGACTGGACCTGCTGTGATAGCTCGTCCCCAGTTGCCTCCTGGAGAAGGTGGGGGTGAGCTGCATTCTGGAGCCACTACAGTCCACTTGCTGTGGGTTGACCCACAATGCCCTTAGGGAGGGAATTCCAGGATCCTGACCTACACTACATTGTCAGTGTCAGTGTTAGAGTGTCAGTGTGTCAGCATGACAGAGTGTCAGTGCCAGTGTTGTGTAGTGTCAGTGTGACAGTGTCAATATTGTGTAGTGTCAGTGTGACAGGGAGTCAGTGTTACAAAGTGTCAGTGTTACAGGGTGTCAGCGTGACAGAGTGTCAGTGTTACAGGGTGTCAGTGTGACAGGGTGTCAATGTCAGTGTGACAGAGTGTCAGTGTTACAGAGTGTCAGTCTGACAGTGTGTCAGTGTCAATGTTCCAGAGTGTCAGTGTTACAGAGTGCCAGTGTGACAGAGTGTCAGTGTTACAGGGTGTCAGTGTGACAGAGTGTCAGTGTGACAAGGTGTCAATGTCAGTGTTACATAGTGTCAGTGTGACAGGGTGTCACTGTTGTGTAGTGTCAGTGTGACAGGGTGTCAGTGTTCCAGAGTGTCAGTGTGACAGAGTGTCAGTGTGACAGGGTGTCAGTGGTCCAGAGTGTCAGTGTGACAGGGTGTCAGTGTGACAGAGTGTCAGTGTGACAGGGTGTCAGTGTGACAGAGTGTCAGGTTCTGGATCAGTGGTGCTAGAAGAGCACAGCAGTTCAGGCAGCATCCGAGGAGCAGTAAAATCGACGTTTCGGGCAAAAGCCCTTCATCAGGAATAGAGGCAGAGAGCCTGGAGCATGGAGAGATAAGCGAGAGGAGGGTGGGGGTGGGGAGAAAGTAGCATAGAGTACAATAGGTGAGTGGGGGAGGGGATGAAGGTGATAGGTCAGGGAGGAGAGGGTGGAGTGGATAGGTGGAAAAGGAGATAGGCAGGTAGGACAAGTCCGGACAAGTCATGGGGACAGTGCTGAGCTGGAAGTTTGGAACTAGGGTGAGGTAGGTGAAGGGGAAATGAGGAAACTGTTGAAGTCCACATTGATGCCCTGGGGTTGAAGTTCCGAGGTGGAAGATGAGGCATTCTTCCTCCAGGGGTCTGGTGGTGAGGGAGCGGCGGTGAAGGAGGCCCAGGACCTCCATATCCTCGGCAGAGTGGGAGGGGGAGTTGAACTGTTGGGCCACAGGGCGGTGTGGTTGATTGGTGCGGGTGACCCAGAGATGTTCCCTAAAGCGATCTGCTAGGAGGCGCCCAGTCTCCCCAATGTAGAGGAGACCGCATCGGGAGCAACGGATACAATAAATGATATTGGTGGATGTGCAAGTAAAACTTTGATGGATGTGGAAGGCTCCTTTAGGGCCTTGGATAGAGGTGAGGAAGGAGGTGTGCGCTCAGGTTTTACAGTTCCTGCAGTGACAGGGGAAGGTGCCAGGATGGGAGGGTGGGTCGTAGGGGGGTGTAGACCTGACCAGGTAGTCACGGAGGGAACGGTCTTTGCGGAAGGCGGAAAGGGGTGGGGAGGGAAATATATCCCTGGTGGTGGGGTCTGTTTGGAGGTGGCGGAAATGTCGGCGGATGATTTGGTTTATGCGACGGTTGCGGGGGTGGAAGGTGAGCACCAGGGGCGTTCTGTCTTTGTTATGGTTGGAGGGGTGGGGTCTGAGGGCGGAGGTGCGGGATGTGGACGAGATGCGTTGGAGGGCATCTTTAACCACGTGGGAAGGGAAATTGCGGTCTCTAAAGAAGGAGGCCATCTGGTGTGTTCTGTGGTGGAACTGGTCCTCCTGGGAGCAGATACGGCGGAGGCGGAGGAATTGGGAATACGGGATGGCATTTTTGCAAGAGGTAGGGTGGGAAGAGGTGTAATCCAGGTAGCTGTGGGAGTCGGTGGATTTGTAAAAAATGTCAGTGTCAAGTCAGTCATCATTAATGGAGATGGAGAGGTCCAGGAAGGGGAGGGAGGTGTCAGAGATGGTCCAGGTAAATTTAAGGTTACAGAGTGTCAGTGTTACAGAGTGTTAGGGTGACAGAATGTCAGTGTCAGTGTTTTGTAGTGTCAGTGTGACAGGGTGTCAGCGTGACAGAGTGTCAGTGTGACAGTGTTGTGTAGTGTCTGTGTGACAGGGTGTCAGTATGACTGAGTGTCAGTGTGACAGGGTGTTAGTGTGACAGGGTTTCAGTATGACAGAGTGTCAGCGTGACAGTGTGTCAGTGTGACAGGATATTAGTGTTACAGAGTGTGAGTGTGACAGGGTATCAGTGTTGTGTAGTGTCAGTGTGACAGGGTGTCAGTGTCAGTGTGACAGACTGTCAGTGTGACAGTGTTGTGTAGTGTCAGTGTGACAGTGTGTCAGTGACAGTTACAGAGTGTCAACGTCAATGTTCCAGAGTGTTAGTTTGACAGGGTGTCAGTGTCGGTGTTACAGAGTGTCAGTGTCACAGAGTGTCAGTGTTGTGGTAGTGTCAGTGTGACAGGGTGTCACTCTGACAGGATGTCAGTGTGACAAAGTGTCAGTGTTACAGGGCGTCAATCTCGGTGTTACATAGTGTCAGGGTGACAGAGTGTCAGTGTGACAGGATATTAGTGTTACAGAGTGTCAGTGTGACAGGGTGTCAGTGTCAGTGTTACAGAGTGTCAGCGTCAATGTTCCAGAGTGTCAGTGTTACAGAGTGTCAGTGTGAAAGGGTGTCAGTGTCCGTGTTGTGTAGTGTCAGTGTGACAGGGTGTCAGTGTCGGTGTTACATAGTGTCAGGGTGACAGAGTGTCAGTGTGACAGGATATTAGTGTTACAGAGTGTCAGTGTGACAGGGTGTCTGTGTCAGTGTTGTGTAGTATCAGTGTGACAGGGTGTCAGAGTGACTGGGTGTCAGTGTGACAGGGTGTCAGTGTCCGTGTTGGGTAGTGTCAGCGTTACAGAGTGTCAGTGTGACAGAGTGTCAATGTGACAGCGTGTCAGTGTGACAGAGTGTCAGTGTCCGTGTTGTGTAGTGTCAGTGTGACAGGGTGTCAGTGCGACAGTGTCAGTGTTAGTGTGACATAGTATCTGTGTGACAGGGTGTCAATGTCGGTGTTACATAGTGTCAGGGTGATGGAGTGTCTGTGTGACAGGATGACAGTGTTACAGAGTGTCAGAGTGACAGGGTGTCAGTGCGCGAGAGTGTCAGTGTGACAAGGTGTCAGTGTGACAGAGTTTCAGTGTTGTGTAGTGTCAGTGTGAAAGTGTCAGTGTTACAGAGTGTTAGTGTGACAGAGTATCAGTGTGACAGGGTGTCAATGTCGGTGTTCCATAGTGTCAGGGTGATGGAGTGTCAGAGTGACAGGGTGACAGTGTGACAGGGTGTCAGTGTCGGTGTTACAGAGTGGCAGTGTTACAGAGTGTCAGTGTGACAGTGTTGTGTAGTGTCAGTGTGACAGTGTGACAGGGTGTCAGAGTGACTGGGTGTCAGTGTGACAGGGTGTCAGTGTCCGTGTTGGGTAGTGTCAGCATTACAGAGTGTCAGTGTGACAGAGTGTCAATGTGACAGCGTGTCAGTGTGACAGAGTGTCAGTGTCCGTGTTGTGTAGTGTCAGTGTGACAGGGTGTCAGTGCGACAGTGTCAGTGTTAGTGTGACATAGTATCTGTGTGACAGGGTGTCAATGTCGGTGTTACATAGTGTCAGGGTGATGGAGTGTCTGTGTGACAGGATGACAGTGTTACAGAGTGTCAGAGTGACAGGGTGTCAGTGCGAGAGAGTGTCAGTGTGACAAGGTGTCAGTGTGACAGAGTTTCAGTGTTGTGTAGTGTCAGTGTGAAAGTGTCAGTGTTACAGAGTGTTAGTGTGACAGAGTATCAGTGTGACAGGGTGTCAATGTCGGTGTTCCATAGTGTCAGGGTGATGGAGTGTCAGAGTGACAGGGTGACAGTGTGACAGGGTGTCAGTGTCCGTGTTGTGTAGTGTCAGTGTGACAGAGTGTCAGTGTCCATGTTGTGTAGTGTCAGTGTGACAGGGTGTCAGTGCGACAGTGTCAGTGTTACAGTGTGTTAGTGTGACATAGTATCAGTGTGACAGGGTGTCAATGTCGGTGTTACATAGTGTCAGTGTGACAGAGTGTCTGTGTGACAGGGTGTCAGTGCGAGAGAGTGTCAGTGTGACAGAGTGTCAGTGTTGTGTAGTGTCAGTGTGACAGTGTCAGTGTGACAGAGTGTCAATGTGAAAGGGTGTCAGTGTCCGTGTTGTGTAGTGTCAGTGTGACAGGGTGTCAGTGTGGGTGTTGCAGAGTGTCAGTGTTACAGAGTGTCAGTGTGACAGTGTTGTGTAGTGTCAGTGTGACAGGGTGTCAGAGTGACAGGGTGTCAGTGCGAGAGAGTGTCAGTGTGACAAGGTGTCAGTGTGACAGAGTGTCAGTGTTGTGTAGTGTCAGTGTGACAGGGTGTCAGTGTGGGTGTTGCAGAGTGTCAGTGTTACAGAGTGTCAGTGTCACAGAGTGTTGTGTAGTGTCAGTGTGACAGGGTGTCAGTGTGACAGAATATCAGTGTTACAGAGTGTTAGTGTGACAGGGTGTCAGTGTCGGTGTTACAGAGTGTCAGTGTTGTGGTAGTGTCAGTGTGACAGGGTGTCAGTGTGGCAGGATGTCAGTGTGACAGAGTGTCAGTGTGACAGAGTGTCAGTGTTACAGGCAGACAGTGTTGCGTAGAGTCAGTGTGACAGTGTCAGTGTGACAGAGTGTCAGTGTGAAAGGGTGTCAGTGTCCGTGTTGTGTAGTGTCAGTGTGACAGGGTGTCAGTGTGGGTGTTGCAGAGTGTCAGTCTTACAGAGTGTCAGTGTGACAGTGTTGTGTAGTGTCAGTGTGACAGTGTGTCAGTGTGACAGAGTGTCAGTGTGACAGGGTGTCAGTGTGACAGAATGTCAGTGTTACAGAGTGTTAGTGTGAGAGGGTGTCAGTGTCGGTGTTACAGAGTGTCAGTGTTGTGGTAGTGTCAGTGTTACAGGGTGTCAGTGTGACAGAGTGTCAGTGTCACAGAGTGTTAGTGTGACAGGGTGTCAGTGTCAGTGTTACAGAGTGTCAGTGTCCCAGAGTGTCAGTGTTGTGGTAGTGTCAGTGTGACAGGGTGTCAGTGCGACAGTGTCAGTGTTAGTGTGACATAGTATCTGTGTGACAGGGTGTCAATGTCGGTGTTACATAGTGTCAGGGTGATGGAGTGTCTGTGTGACAGGATGACAGTGTTACAGAGTGTCAGAGTGACAGGGTGTCAGTGTGACAGAGTGTCAGTGTGACAAGGTGTCAGTGTGACAGAGTGTCAGTGTTGTGTAGTGTCAGTGTGACAGTGTCAGTGTTACAGAGTGTTAGTGTGACAGAGTATCAGTGTGACAGGGTGTCAGTGTCGGTGTTCCATAGTGTCAGGGTGATGGAGTGTCTGTGACAGGATGACAGTGTTGCAGAGTGTCAGAGTGACAGGGTGACAGTGTGACAGGGGGTCAGTGTCCGTGTTGTGTAGTGTCAGTGTGACAGAGTGTCAGTGTGACAGAGTGTCAGTGTCCATGTTGTGTAGTGTCAGTGTGACAGGGTTTCAGTGCGACAGTGTCAGTGTTACAGTGCGTTAGTGTGACATAGTATCAGTGTGACAGGGTGTCAATGTCGGTGTTACATAGTGTCAAGGTGACAGAGTGTCTGTGTGACAGGGTGTCAATGTGACAGGGTGTCAGTGCGAGAGAGTGTCAGTGTGACAAGGTGTCAGTGTGACAGAGTGTCAGTGTGAAAGGGTATCAGTGTCCGTGTTGTGTAGTGTCAGTGTGACAGGGTGTCAGTGTGGGTGTTGCAGAGTGTCAGTGTTACAGAGTGTCAGTGTGACAGTGTGACAGAGTGTCAGTGTGACAGGGTGTCAGTGTGACAGAGTGTTAGTGTGAGAGGGTGTCAGTGTCGGTGTTACAGAGTGTCAGTGTTGTGGTAGTGTCAGTGTTACAGGGTGTCAGTGTGACAGAGTGTCAGTGTCACAGAGTGTTAGTGTGACAGGGTGTCAGTGTCGGTGTTACAGAGTGTCAGTGTCCCAGAGTGTCAGTGTTGTGGTAGTGTCAGTGTGACAGGGTGTCACTCTGACAGGATGTCAGTGTGACAAAGTGTCAGTGTTACAGGGCGTCAGCATGACAGAGTGTCAGTGTGACAGAGTGTTAGTGTGACAGGGTGTCAATCACGGTGTTAGATAGTGTCAGGGTGACAGAGTGTCAGTGTGACAGGGTGTCAGTGTCAGTGTTGTGTAGTATCAGTGGGACAGGGTGTCCAGTGTGACAGAGTGTCAGTGTTGTGTAGTGTCAGTGTGACAGGGTGTCAGTGTCAGTGTTACAGAGTGTCAGCGTCAGTGTTACAGAGATTCAGTGTGAAAGGGTGTCAGTGTCCGTGTTGTGTCGTGTCAGTGTGACAGGGTGTCTGTGTAAGAGGGTGTCAGTGTCTATGTTGTGTAGTGTCAGTGTTACAGAGTGTTAGTGTGACAGAGTATCAGTGTGACAGGGTGTCAATGTCAGTGTTACATAGTGTCAGTGTGACAGGACGTAAGTGTGACAGGGTGTCAGTATGACAGGGTGTCAGTGTTACAGAGTGTCAGTGTGACAGAGTGTCAGTGTTACAGGGTGTCAGCATGACAGGGTGTCAGTGTGACAGGATGTCAGTATGACATGATGTCAGTGTGACAGGGTGTTAGTATGACAGGGTGTCATTTTGACAGAGTGTCAGTGTGACAGTGTGTCAGCGTGACAGAGTGTCAGCGTGACAGGGTGTCAATGTGACAGGATGTACGTGTGACAGAGTGTCAGTGTGACAGGGTGACAGTGTGACAGGATGTCAGTGTGAAAGGGTGTCAGTGTTACAGAGTGTCAGTGTGACAGGGTGTCAGTGTGACAGGATGTAAGTGTGGCAGAGTGTCAGTTTGACAGGATGTCAGTGTGACAGAGTGTCAGTGTGACAGTGTGTCAGCATGACAGAGTGTCAGTGTGACAGGGTGTCAGTGTGACAGGATGTACGTATGACAGAGTGTCAGTGTGACAGGGTGTCAGTGTGACAGGGTGTCAGTGTGACAGGATGTAAGTGTGACCGAGTGTCAGTGTGACAGGCTGTCAGGGTGACAGGGCATCAGTGTGACAGGGTGTCAGTGTGACAGTAACAGTGTGACAGAGTGTCAGCATGACAGACTGTCAGTATGACAAGATGTCAGTGTGACAGTGTCAATATGATAGAGTGTCAGTGCGACAGAGTGTCAGTGTTAAACAGGGTGTCAGTGTGACAGAGTCTCAATGTGACTAGGTTTCAGTGTGACAGTGTCAGTGTGACAGAGTGTCAGTGTTGTGTAGTGTCAGTGTGAAAGGGTGTCAGTGTGACAGAGTGTCAGTGTTACAGCGTGTCAGAGTGACAGTGTCAGTGTGACAGGGTGTCAGCATGACAGAGTGCCAGTGTTGTGTAGTGTCAGTGTGACAGTGTGTCAGTGTTACCATGTGTCAGCATGACAGAGTGTCAGTGTTAGTGTGTCAGCATGACAGAGTGTGAATGTTCTGTAGTGTCAGTGTGACAAGGTGTCAGTGTGACAGAGTTTCAGTGTTGTGTAGTGTCAGTGTGAAAGTGTCAGTGTTACAGAGTGTTAGTGTGACAGAGTATCAGTGTGACAGGGTGTCAATGTCGGTGTTCCATAGTGTCAGGGTGATGGAGTGTCAGAGTGACAGGGTGACAGTGTGACAGGGTGTCAGTGTCGGTGTTACAGAGTGGAAGTGTTACAGAGTGTCAGTGTGACAGTGTTGTGTAGTGTCAGTGTGACAGTGTGTCAGTGTGACAGGGTGTCAGAGTGACTGGGTGTCAGTGTGACAGGGTGTCAGTGTCCGTGTTGGGTAGTGTCAGCATTACAGAGTGTCAGTGTGACAGAGTGTCAATGTGACAGCGTGTCAGTGTGACAGAGTGTCAGTGTCCGTGTTGTGTAGTGTCAGTGTGACAGGGTGTCAGTGCGACAGTGTCAGTGTTAGTGTGACATAGTATCTGTGTGACAGGGTGTCAATGTCGGTGTTACATAGTGTCAGGGTGATGGAGTGTCTGTGTGACAGGATGACAGTGTTACAGAGTGTCAGAGTGACAGGGTGTCAGTGCGAGAGAGTGTCAGTGTGACAAGGTGTCAGTGTGACAGAGTTTCAGTGTTGTGTAGTGTCAGTGTGAAAGTGTCAGTGTTACAGAGTGTTAGTGTGACAGAGTATCAGTGTGACAGGGTGTCAATGTCGGTGTTCCATAGTGTCAGGGTGATGGAGTGTCAGAGTGACAGGGTGACAGTGTGACAGGGTGTCAGTGTCCGTGTTGTGTAGTGTCAGTGTGACAGAGTGTCAGTGTCCATGTTGTGTAGTGTCAGTGTGACAGGGTGTCAGTGCGACAGTGTCAGTGTTACAGTGTGTTAGTGTGACATAGTATCAGTGTGACAGGGTGTCAATGTCGGTGTTACATAGTGTCAGTGTGACAGAGTGTCTGTGTGACAGGGTGTCAGTGCGAGAGAGTGTCAGTGTGACAAAGTGTCAGTGTTGTGTAGTGTCAGTGTGACAGTGTCAGTGTGACAGAGTGTCAATGTGAAAGGGTGTCAGTGTCCGTGTTGTGTAGTGTCAGTGTGACAGGGTGTCAGTGTGGGTGTTGCAGAGTGTCAGTGTTACAGAGTGTCAGTGTGACAGTGTTGTGTAGTGTCAGTGTGACAGGGTGTCAGAGTGACAGGGTGTCAGTGCGAGAGAGTGTCAGTGTGACAAGGTGTCAGTGTGACAGAGTGTCAGTGTTGTGTAGTGTCAGTGTGACAGGGTGTCAGTGTGGGTGTTGCAGAGTGTCAGTGTTACAGAGTGTCAGTGTCACAGAGTGTTGTGTAGTGTCAGTGTGACAGGGTGTCAGTGTGACAGAATATCAGTGTTACAGAGTGTTAGTGTGACAGGGTGTCAGTGTCGGTGTTACAGAGTGTCAGTGTTGTGGTAGTGTCAGTGTGACAGGGTGTCAGTGTGGCAGGATGTCAGTGTGACAGAGTGTCAGTGTGACAGAGTGTCAGTGTTACAGGCAGACAGTGTTGCGTAGAGTCAGTGTGACAGTGTCAGTGTGACAGAGTGTCAGTGTGAAAGGGTGTCAGTGTCCGTGTTGTGTAGTGTCAGTGTGACAGGGTGTCAGTGTGGGTGTTGCAGAGTGTCAGTCTTACAGAGTGTCAGTGTGACAGTGTTGTGTAGTGTCAGTGTGACAGTGTGTCAGTGTGACAGAGTGTCAGTGTGACAGGGTGTCAGTGTGACAGAATGTCAGTGTTACAGAGTGTTAGTGTGAGAGGGTGTCAGTGTCGGTGTTACAGAGTGTCAGTGTTGTGGTAGTGTCAGTGTTACAGGGTGTCAGTGTGACAGAGTGTCAGTGTCACAGAGTGTTAGTGTGACAGGGTGTCAGTGTCGGTGTTACAGAGTGTCAGTGTCCCAGAGTGTCAGTGTTGTGGTAGTGTCAGTGTGACAGGGTGTCAGTGCGACAGTGTCAGTGTTAGTGTGACATAGTATCTGTGTGACAGGGTGTCAATGTCGGTGTTACATAGTGTCAGGGTGATGGAGTGTCTGTGTGACAGGATGACAGTGTTACAGAGTGTCAGAGTGACAGGGTGTCAGTGTGACAGAGTGTCAGTGTGACAAGGTGTCAGTGTGACAGAGTGTCAGTGTTGTGTAGTGTTAGTGTGACAGTGTCAGTGTTACAGAGTGTTAGTGTGACAGAGTATCAGTGTGACAGGGTGTCAGTGTCGGTGTTCCATAGTGTCAGGGTGATGGAGTGTCTGTGACAGGATGACAGTGTTGCAGAGTGTCAGAGTGACAGGGTGACAGTGTGACAGGGGGTCAGTGTCCGTGTTGTGTAGTGTCAGTGTGACAGAGTGTCAGTGTGACAGAGTGTCAGTGTCCATGTTGTGTAGTGTCAGTGTGACAGGGTTTCAGTGCGACAGTGTCAGTGTTACAGTGCGTTAGTGTGACATAGTATCAGTGTGACAGGGTGTCAATGTCGGTGTTACATAGTGTCAAGGTGACAGAGTGTCTGTGTGACAGGGTGTCAATGTGACAGGGTGTCAGTGCGAGAGAGTGTCAGTGTGACAAGGTGTCAGTGTGACAGAGTGTCAGTGTGAAAGGGTATCAGTGTCCGTGTTGTGTAGTGTCAGTGTGACAGGGTGTCAGTGTGACAGTGTGACAGAGTGTCAGTGTGACAGGGTGTCAGTGTGACAGAGTGTTAGTGTGAGAGGGTGTCAGTGTCGGTGTTACAGAGTGTCAGTGTTGTGGTAGTGTCAGTGTTACAGGGTGTCAGTGTGACAGAGTGTCAGTGTCACAGAGTGTTAGTGTGACAGGGTGTCAGTGTCGGTGTTACAGAGTGTCAGTGTCCCAGAGTGTCAGTGTTGTGGTAGTGTCAGTGTGACAGGGTGTCACTCTGACAGGATGTCAGTGTGACAAAGTGTCAGTGTTACAGGGCGTCAGCATGACAGAGTGTCAGTGTGACAGAGTGTTAGTGTGACAGGGTGTCAATCACGGTGTTAGATAGTGTCAGGGTGACAGAGTGTCAGTGTGACAGGGTGTCAGTGTCAGTGTTGTGTAGTATCAGTGGGACAGGGTGTCCAGTGTGACAGAGTGTCAGTGTTGTGTAGTGTCAGTGTGACAGGGTGTCAGTGTCAGTGTTACAGAGTGTCAGCGTCAGTGTTACAGAGATTCAGTGTGAAAGGGTGTCAGTGTCCGTGTTGTGTCGTGTCAGTGTGACAGGGTGTCTGTGTAAGAGGGTGTCAGTGTCTATGTTGTGTAGTGTCAGTGTTACAGAGTGTTAGTGTGACAGAGTATCAGTGTGACAGGGTGTCAATGTCAGTGTTACATAGTGTCAGTGTGACAGGACGTAAGTGTGACAGGGTGTCAGTATGACAGGGTGTCAGTGTTACAGAGTGTCAGTGTGACAGAGTGTCAGTGTTACAGGGTGTCAGCATGACAGGGTGTCAGTGTGACAGGATGTCAGTATGACATGATGTCAGTGTGACAGGGTGTTAGTATGACAGGGTGTCATTTTGACAGAGTGTCAGTGTGACAGTGTGTCAGCGTGACAGAGTGTCAGCGTGACAGGGTGTCAATGTGACAGGATGTACGTGTGACAGAGTGTCAGTGTGACAGGGTGACAGTGTGACAGGATGTCAGTGTGAAAGGGTGTCAGTGTTACAGAGTGTCAGTGTGACAGGGTGTCAGTGTGACAGGATGTAAGTGTGGCAGAGTGTCAGTTTGACAGGATGTCAGTGTGACAGAGTGTCAGTGTGACAGTGTGTCAGCATGACAGAGTGTCAGTGTGACAGGGTGTCAGTGTGACAGGATGTACGTATGACAGAGTGTCAGTGTGACAGGGTGTCAGTGTGACAGGGTGTCAGTGTGACAGGATGTAAGTGTGACCGAGTGTCAGTGTGACAGGCTGTCAGGGTGACAGGGCATCAGTGTGACAGGGTGTCAGTGTGACAGTAACAGTGTGACAGAGTGTCAGCATGACAGACTGTCAGTATGACAAGATGTCAGTGTGACAGTGTCAATATGATAGAGTGTCAGTGCGACAGAGTGTCAGTGTTAAACAGGGTGTCAGTGTGACAGAGTCTCAATGTGACTAGGTTTCAGTGTGACAGTGTCAGTGTGACAGAGTGTCAGTGTTGTGTAGTGTCAGTGTGAAAGGGTGTCAGTGTGACAGAGTGTCAGTGTTACAGCGTGTCAGAGTGACAGTGTCAGTGTGACAGGGTGTCAGCATGACAGAGTGCCAGTGTTGTGTAGTGTCAGTGTGACAGTGTGTCAGTGTTACCATGTGTCAGCATGACAGAGTGTCAGTGTTAGTGTGTCAGCATGACAGAGTGTGAATGTTCTGTAGTGTCAGTGTGACAGGTTGTCAGTGTTCTGTAGTGTCAGTGTGACAGGTTGTCAGTGTGACAGAGTGTCAGATTGACAGTGTGTCAGCGTGACAGAGTGTCCGGATCAGTGTTGTGTCAGTGTAACAGGGTGTCAGTGTCAGTGTGACAGAGTGACAGTGTCAGTGTTACAGAGTGTCAGTGGTGTTTAGTGTCAGTGTGACAGTGTATCAGTGTGACAGGGTGTCAGTGTGACAGGGTGTCAGTGTGACAGAGTGTCAGTGTGACAGGGTGTCAGTGTGACAGTTTGTCAGTGTGACAGAGTGTCAGTGTTGTGTAGTGTCAGTGTGAAAGGGTGTCAGTGTGACAGAGTGTCAGTGTTACAGCGTGTCAGAGTGACAGTGTCAGTGTGACAGGGTATCAGTGTTGTGTAGTGTCAGTGTGACAGTGTGTCAGTGTTACCATGTGTCAGCATGACAGAGTGTCAGTGTTACAGTGTGTCAGCATGACAGAGTGTCAGTGTTCTGTAGTGTCAGTGTGACAGGTTGTCAGTGTGACAGAGTGTCAGATTGACAGTGTGTCAGCGTGACAGAGTGTCCGGATCAGTGTTGTATCAGTGTAACAGGGTGTCAGTGTCAGTGTGACAGAGTGACAGTGTCAGTGTTACAGAGTGTCAGTGGTGTTTAGTGTCAGTGTGACAATGTATCAGTGTGACAGGGTGTCAGTGTGACAGAGTGTCAATGTTGTGTAGTGTCAGTGTGACAGGGAGTCATTGTGACAGAATGTCAGTGTGACAGGGTATCAGTGTGACAGAATGTCAATTGTACAATGTGTCAGCATGACCGAGTGACAGTGTCAGTGTTGTGTAGTGTCTGACAGGGTGTCAGTTGACAGAGTGTCATTGTTACAGTGTGTCAGTGTGACAGAGTGTCAGTGTAGTGTAGTGCCAGTGTGACAGAGTGTCAGTGTAGTGTAGTGTCAGTGTTACAGAGTGTCAGTGTGACAAGGTGTCAGTGTAAGTGTTGTGTAGTGTCAGACAGGGTGTCAGTGTGACAGGGTGTCAGTGTCAGTGCTACACAATGTCAGTATCAATGTCCCAGAGTGTCCGTGTGACAGAGTGTCAGTGTAGTGTAGTGTCAGTGTTCCAGAGTGTCAGTGTTACAGAGTGTCAGTGTGACAAGGTGTCAGTATTGTGTAGTGTCTGACAGGGTGTCAGTGTGACAGGGTATCAGTGTCAGTGCTACACAATGTCAGTATCAATGTCCCAGAGTGTCAGTGTGACAGAGTGTCATTGTTACAGTGTGTCAGCATGACAGAGTGTCAGCGTTGTGTAGTGTCAGTGTGACAGGGTGTCAGTGATCCAGAGTGTCAGTGTTCCAGAGCGTCAGTGTTACAGAGTGTCCGAGTGAACGAGTGTCAGTGTCAGTGTCAGTGTTATGTCAGTGTGACAGGGTGTCAGTGTCAGTGTTACAGAGTGTCAGTGTTACAGAGTGTCAGTGTGACAAGGTGTCAGTATTGTGTAGTGTCTGACAGGGTGTCAGTGTGACAGGGTGTCAGTGTCAGTGCTACACAATGTCAGTATCAATGTCCCAGAGTGTCAGTGTGACAGAGTGTCATTGTTACAGTGTGTCAGCATGACAGAGTGTCAGCGTTGTGTAGTGTCAGTGTGACAGGGTGTCAGTGATCCAGAGTGTCAGTGTTCCAGAGCGTCAGTGTTACAGAGTGTCCGTGTGAAAGAGTGTCAGTGTCAGTGTCAGTGTTGTGTCAGTGTGACAGGGTGTCAGAGTCAGTGTTACAGAGTGTCAGTGTCAGTATGACAGGGTGTCAGTGTGACAGGATGTCAGTATGGCAGAGTGTCAGTGTGACAGGGTGTTAGTATGACAGGGTGTCAGTTTGACAGAGTGTCAGTGTGACAGAGTGTCAGTGTGACAGTGTGACAGGGTGTCAGTGTGACAGGATGTACGTGTGACAGAGTGTCAGTGTGACAGGGTGTCAGTGTGACAGGATGTCAATGTAAAAGGGTGTCAGTGTGACAGGGTGTCAGTGTGATAGGATGTAAGTGTGACAGGGTGTCAGTGTGACAGGATGTACGTGTGACAGAGTGTCAGTGTGACAGGGTGTCAGTGTGACAGGATGTCAATGTAAAAGGGTGTCAGTGTGACAGGGTGTCAGTGTGATAGGATGTAAGTGTAGCAGAGTGTCAGTTTGACAGGGTGTCAGTGTGACACGGTGTCAGCGTGACAGAGTGTCAGTGTGACAGGGTGCCATTGTGACAGAATGTCAGTGTTACAGAGTGTTAGTGTGAGAGGGTGTCAGTGTCGGTGTTACAGAGTGTCAGTGTTGTGGTAGTGTCAGTGTTACAGGGTGTCAGTGTGACAGAGTGTCAGTGTCACAGAGTGTTAGTGTGACAGGGTGTCAGTGTCGGTGTTACAGAGTGTCAGTGTCCCAGAGTGTCAGTGTTGTGGTAGTGTCAGTGTGACAGGGTGTCACTCTGACAGGATGTCAGTGTGACAAAGTGTCAGTGTTACAGGGTGTCAGCATGACAGAGTGTCAGTGTGACAGAGTGTTAGTGTGACAGGGTGTCAATCACGGTGTTAGATAGTGTCAGGGTGACAGAGTGTCAGTGTGACAGGGTGTCAGTGTCAGTGTTGTGTAGTATCAGTGGGACAGGGTGTCCAGTGTGACAGAGTGTCAGTGTTGTGTAGTGTCAGTGTGACAGGGTGTCAGTGTCAGTGTTACAGAGTGTCAGCGTCAGTGTTACAGAGATTCAGTGTGAAAGGGTGTCAGTGTCCGTGTTGTGTCGTGTCAGTGTGACAGGGTGTCTGTGTAAGAGGGTGTCAGTGTCTATGTTGTGTAGTGTCAGTGTTACAGAGTGTTAGTGTGACAGAGTATCAGTGTGACAGGGTGTCAATGTCAGTGTTACATAGTGTCAGTGTGACAGGACGTAAGTGTGACAGGGTGTCAGTATGACAGGGTGTCAGTGTTACAGAGTGTCAGTGTGACAGAGTGTCAGTGTTACAGGGTGTCAGCATGACAGGGTGTCAGTGTGACAGGATGTCAGTATGACATGATGTCAGTGTGACAGGGTGTTAGTATGACAGGGTGTCATTTTGACAGAGTGTCAGTGTGACAGTGTGTCAGCGTGACAGAGTGTCAGCGTGACAGGGTGTCAATGTGACAGGATGTACGTGTGACAGAGTGTCAGTGTGACAGGGTGACAGTGTGACAGATGTCAGTGTGAAAGGGTGTCAGTGTTACAGAGTGTCAGTGTGACAGGGTGTCAGTGTGACAGGATGTAAGTGTGGCAGAGTGTCAGTTTGACAGGATGTCAGTGTGACAGAGTGTCAGTGTGACAGGGTGTCAGTGTGACAGGATGTACGTATGACAGAGTGTCAGTGTGACAGGGTGTCAGTGTGACAGGGTGTCAGTGTGACAGGATGTAAGTGTGACCGAGTGTCAGTGTGACAGGCTGTCAGGGTGACAGGGCATCAGTGTGACAGGGTGTCAGTGTGACAGTAACAGTGTGACAGAGTGTCAGCATGACAGACTGTCAGTATGACAAGATGTCAGTGTGACAGTGTCAATATGATAGAGTGTCAGTGCGACAGAGTGTCAGTGTTAAACAGGGTGTCAGTGTGACAGAGTCTCAATGTGACTAGGTTTCAGTGTGACAGTGTCAGTGTGACAGAGTGTCAGTGTTGTGTAGTGTCAGTGTGAAAGGGTGTCAGTGTGACAGAGTGTTAGTGTGACAGGGTGTCAGTGTCGGTGTTACAGAGTGTCAGTGTCCCAGAGTGTCAGTGTTGTGGTAGTGTCAGTGTGACAGGGTGTCAGTGCGACAGTGTCAGTGTTAGTGTGACATAGTATCTGTGTGACAGGGTGTCAATGTCGGTGTTACATAGTGTCAGGGTGATGGAGTGTCTGTGTGACAGGATGACAGTGTTACAGAGTGTCAGAGTGACAGGGTGTCAGTGTGACAGAGTGTCAGTGTGACAAGGTGTCAGTGTGACAGAGTGTCAGTGTTGTGTAGTGTTAGTGTGACAGTGTCAGTGTTACAGAGTGTTAGTGTGACAGAGTATCAGTGTGACAGGGTGTCAATGTCGGTGTTCCATAGTGTCAGGGTGATGGAGTGTCTGTGACAGGATGACAGTGTTGCAGAGTGTCAGAGTGACAGGGTGACAGTGTGACAGGGGGTCAGTGTCCGTGTTGTGTAGTGTCAGTGTGACAGAGTGTCAGTGTGACAGAGTGTCAGTGTCCATGTTGTGTAGTGTCAGTGTGACAGGGTTTCAGTGCGACAGTGTCAGTGTTACAGTGCGTTAGTGTGACATAGTATCAGTGTGACAGGGTGTCAATGTCGGTGTTACATAGTGTCAAGGTGACAGAGTGTCTGTGTGACAGGGTGTCAATGTGACAGGGTGTCAGTGCGAGAGAGTGTCAGTGTGACAAGGTGTCAGTGTGACAGAGTGTCAGTGTGAAAGGGTATCAGTGTCCGTGTTGTGTAGTGTCAGTGTGACAGGGTGTCAGTGTGGGTGTTGCAGAGTGTCAGTGTTACAGAGTGTCAGTGTGACAGTGTGACAGAGTGTCAGTGTGACAGGGTGTCAGTGTGACAGAGTGTTAGTGTGAGAGGGTGTCAGTGTCGGTGTTACAGAGTGTCAGTGTTGTGGTAGTGTCAGTGTTACAGGGTGTCAGTGTGACAGAGTGTCAGTGTCACAGAGTGTTAGTGTGAGAGGGTGTCAGTGTCGGTGTTACAGAGTGTCAGTGTCCCAGAGTGTCAGTGTTGTGGTAGTGTCAGTGTGACAGGGTGTCAGTGCGACAGTGTCAGTGTTAGTGTGACATAGTATCTGTGTGACAGGGTGTCAATGTCGGTGTTACATAGTGTCAGGGTGATGGAGTGTCTGTGTGACAGGATGACAGTGTTACAGAGTGTCAGAGTGACAGGGTGTCAGTGTGACAGCGTGTCAGTGTGACAAGGTGTCAGTGTGACAGAGTGTCAGTGTTGTGTAGTGTTAGTGTGACAGTGTCAGTGTTACAGAGTGTTAGTGTGACAGAGTATCAGTGTGACAGGGTGTCAATGTCGGTGTTCCATAGTGTCAGGGTGATGGAGTGTCTGTGACAGGATGACAGTGTTGCAGAGTGTCAGAGTGACAGGGTGACAGTGTGACAGGGGGTCAGTGTCCGTGTTGTGTAGTGTCAGTGTGACAGAGTGTCAGTGTGACAGAGTGTCAGTGTCCATGTTGTGTAGTGTCAGTGTGACAGGGTTTCAGTGCGACAGTGTCAGTGTTACAGTGCGTTAGTGTGACATAGTATCAGTGTGACAGGGTGTCAATGTCGGTGTTACATAGTGTCAAGGTGACAGAGTGTCTGTGTGACAGGGTGTCAATGTGACAGGGTGTCAGTGCGAGAGAGTGTCAGTGTGACAAGGTGTCAGTGTGACAGAGTGTCAGTGTGAAAGGGTATCAGTGTCCGTGTTGTGTAGTGTCAGTGTGACAGGGTGTCAGTGTGGGTGTTGCAGAGTGTCAGTGTTACAGAGTGTCAGTGTGACAGGGTTTCAGTGCGACAGTGTCAGTGTTACAGTGCGTTAGTGTGACATAGTATCAGTGTGACAGGGTGTCAATGTCGGTGTTACATAGTGTCAAGGTGACAGAGTGTCTGTGTGACAGGGTGTCAGTGTGACAGCGTGTCAGTGTGACAAGGTGTCAGTGTGACAGAGTGTCAGTGTTGTGTAGTGTTAGTGTGACAGTGTCAGTGTTACAGAGTGTTAGTGTGACAGAGTATCAGTGTGACAGGGTGTCAATGTCGGTGTTCCATAGTGTCAGGGTGATGGAGTGTCTGTGACAGGATGACAGTGTTGCAGAGTGTCAGAGTGACAGGGTGACAGTGTGACAGGGGGTCAGTGTCCGTGTTGTGTAGTGTCAGTGTGACAGAGTGTCAGTGTGACAGAGTGTCAGTGTCCATGTTGTGTAGTGTCAGTGTGACAGGGTTTCAGTGCGACAGTGTCAGTGTTACAGTGCGTTAGTGTGACATAGTATCAGTGTGACAGGGTGTCAATGTCGGTGTTACATAGTGTCAAGGTGACAGAGTGTCTGTGTGACAGGGTGTCAATGTGACAGGGTGTCAGTGCGAGAGAGTGTCAGTGTGACAAGGTGTCAGTGTGACAGAGTGTCAGTGTGAAAGGGTATCAGTGTCCGTGTTGTGTAGTGTCAGTGTGACAGGGTGTCAGTGTGGGTGTTGCAGAGTGTCAGTGTTACAGAGTGTCAGTGTGACAGTGTGACAGAGTGTCAGTGTGACAGGGTGTCAGTGTGACAGAGTGTTAGTGTGAGAGGGTGTCAGTGTCGGTGTTACAGAGTGTCAGTGTTGTGGTAGTGTCAGTGTTACAGGGTGTCAGTGTGACAGAGTGTCAGTGTCACAGAGTGTTAGTGTGACAGGGTGTCAGTGTCGGTGTTACAGAGTGTCAGTGTCCCAGAGTGTCAGTGTTGTGGTAGTGTCAGTGTGACAGGGTGTCACTCTGACAGGATGTCAGTGTGACAAAGTGTCAGTGTTACAGGGCGTCAGCATGACAGAGTGTCAGTGTGACAGAGTGTTAGTGTGACAGGGTGTCAATCACGGTGTTAGATAGTGTCAGGGTGACAGAGTGTCAGTGTGACAGGGTGTCAGTGTCAGTGTTGTGTAGTATCAGTGGGACAGGGTGTCCAGTGTGACAGAGTGTCAGTGTTGTGTAGTGTCAGTGTGACAGGGTGTCAGTGTCAGTGTTACAGAGTGTCAGCGTCAGTGTTACAGAGATTCAGTGTGAAAGGGTGTCAGTGTCCGTGTTGTGTCGTGTCAGTGTGACAGGGTGTCTGTGTAAGAGGGTGTCAGTGTCTATGTTGTGTAGTGTCAGTGTTACAGAGTGTTAGTGTGACAGAGTATCAGTGTGACAGGGTGTCAATGTCAGTGTTACATAGTGTCAGTGTGACAGGACGTAAGTGTGACAGGGTGTCAGTATGACAGGGTGTCAGTGTTACAGAGTGTCAGTGTGACAGAGTGTCAGTGTTACAGGGTGTCAGCATGACAGGGTGTCAGTGTGACAGGATGTCAGTATGACATGATGTCAGTGTGACAGGGTGTTAGTATGACAGGGTGTCATTTTGACAGAGTGTCAGTGTGACAGTGTGTCAGCGTGACAGAGTGTCAGCGTGACAGGGTGTCAATGTGACAGGATGTACGTGTGACAGAGTGTCAGTGTGACAGGGTGACAGTGTGACAGGATGTCAGTGTGAAAGGGTGTCAGTGTTACAGAGTGTCAGTGTGACAGGGTGTCATTGTGACAGGATGTAAGTGTGGCAGAGTGTCAGTTTGACAGGATGTCAGTGTGACAGAGTGTCAGTGTGACAGTGTGTCAGCATGACAGAGTGTCAGTGTGACAGGGTGTCAGTGTGACAGGATGTACGTATGACAGAGTGTCAGTGTGACAGGGTGTCAGTGTGACAGGGTGTCAGTGTGACAGGATGTAAGTGTGACCGAGTGTCAGTGTGACAGGCTGTCAGGGTGACAGGGCATCAGTGTGACAGGGTGTCAGTGTGACAGTAACAGTGTGACAGAGTGTCAGCATGACAGACTGTCAGTATGACAAGATGTCAGTGTGACAGTGTCAATATGATAGAGTGTCAGTGCGACAGAGTGTCAGTGTTAAACAGGGTGTCAGTGTGACAGAGTCTCAATGTGACTAGGTTTCAGTGTGACAGTGTCAGTGTGACAGAGTGTCAGTGTTGTGTAGTGTCAGTGTGAAAGGGTGTCAGTGTGACAGAGTGTCAGTGTTACAGCGTGTCAGAGTGACAGTGTCAGTGTGACAGGGTGTCAGCATGACAGAGTGCCAGTGTTGTGTAGTGTCAGTGTGACAGTGTGTCAGTGTTACCATGTGTCAGCATGACAGAGTGTCAGTGTTAGTGTGTCAGCATGACAGAGTGTGAGTGTTCTGTAGTGTCAGTGTGACAGGTTGTCAGTGTTCTGTAGTGTCAGTGTGACAGGTTGTCAGTGTGACAGAGTGTCAGATTGACAGTGTGTCAGCGTGACAGAGTGTCCGGATCAGTGTTGTGTCAGTGTAACAGGGTGTCAGTGTCAGTGTGACAGAGTGACAGTGTCAGTGTTACAGAGTGTCAGTGGTGTTTAGTGTCAGTGTGACAATGTATCAGTGTGACAGGGTGTCAGTGTGACAGGGTGTCAGTGTGACAGAGTGTCAGTGTGACAGGGTGTCAGTGTGACAGTTTGTCAGTGTGACAGAGTGTCAGTGTTGTGTAGTGTCAGTGTGAAAGGGTGTCAGTGTGACAGAGCGTCAGTGTTACAGCGTGTCAGAGTGACAGTGTCAGTGTGACAGGGTATCAGTGTTGTGTAGTGTCAGTGTGACAGTGTGTCAGTGTTACCATGTGTCAGCATGACAGAGTGTCAGTGTTACAGTGTGTCAGCATGACAGAGTGTCAGTGTTCTGTAGTGTCAGTGTGACAGGTTGTCAGTGTGACAGAGTGTCAGATTGACAGTGTGTCAGCGTGACAGAGTGTCCGGATCAGTGTTGTATCAGTGTAACAGGGTGTCAGTGTCAGTGTGACAGAGTGACAGTGTCAGTGTTACAGAGTGTCAGTGGTGTTTAGTGTCAGTGTGACAATGTATCAGTGTGACAGGGTGTCAGTGTGACAGAGTGTCAATGTTGTGTAGTGTCAGTGTGACAGGGAGTCAATGTGACAGAATGTCAGTGTGACAGGGTATCAGTGTGACAGAATGTCAATTATACAATGTGTCAGCATGACCGAGTGACAGTGTCAGTGTTGTGTAGTGTCTGACAGGGTGTCAGTTGACAGAGTGTCATTGTTACAGTGTGTCAGTGTGACAGAGTGTCAGTGTAGTGTAGTGCCAGTGTGACAGAGTGTCAGTGTAGTGTAGTGTCAGTGTTACAGAGTGTCAGTGTGACAAGGTGTCAGTGTAAGTGTTGTGTAGTGTCAGACAGGGTGTCAGTGTCAGTGCTACACAATGTCAGTATCAATGTCCCAGAGTGTCCGTGTGACAGAGTGTCAGTGTAGTGTAGTGTCAGTGTTCCAGAGTGTCAGTGTTACAGAGTGTCAGTGTGACAAGGTGTCAGTATTGTGTAGTGTCTGACAGGGTGTCAGTGTGACAGGGTATCAGTGTCAGTGCTACACAATGTCAGTATCAATGTCCCAGAGTGTCAGTGTGACAGAGTGTCATTGTTACAGTGTGTCAGCATGACAGAGTGTCAGCGTTGTGTAGTGTCAGTGTGACAGGGTGTCAGTGATCCAGAGTGTCAGTGTTCCAGAGCGTCAGTGTTACAGAGTGTCCGAGTGAACGAGTGTCAGTGTCAGTGTCAGTGTTATGTCAGTGTGACAGGGTGTCAGTGTCAGTGTTACAGAGTGTCAGTGTTACAGAGTGTCAGTGTGACAAGGTGTCAGTATTGTGTAGTGTCTGACAGGGTGTCAGTGTGACAGGGTGTCAGTGTCAGTGCTACACAATGTCAGTATCAATGTCCCAGAGTGTCAGTGTGACAGAGTGTCATTGTTACAGTGTGTCAGCATGACAGAGTGTCAGCGTTGTGTAGTGTCAGTGTGACAGGGTGTCAGTGATCCAGAGTGTCAGTGTTCCAGAGCGTCAGTGTTACAGAGTGTCCGTGTGAAAGAGTGTCAGTGTCAGTGTCAGTGTTGTGTCAGTGTGACAGGGTGTCAGAGTCAGTGTTACAGAGTGTCAGTGTCAGTATGACAGGGTGTCAGTGTGACAGGATGTCAGTATGGCAGAGTGTCAGTGTGACAGGGTGTTAGTATGACAGGGTGTCAGTTTGACAGAGTGTCAGTGTGACAGAGTGTCAGTGTGACAGTGTGTCAGTGTGACAGGGTGTCAGTGTGACAGGATGTACGTGTGACAGAGTGTCAGTGTGACAGGGTGTCAGTGTGACAGGATGTCAATGTAAAAGGGTGTCAGTGTGACAGGGTGTCAGTGTGATAGGATGTAAGTGTGACAGGGTGTCAGTGTGACAGGATGTACGTGTGACAGAGTGTCAGTGTGACAGGGTGTCAGTGTGACAGGATGTCAATGTAAAAGGGTGTCAGTGTGACAGGGTGTCAGTGTGATAGGATGTAAGTGTGGCAGAGTGTCAGTTTGACAGGGTGTCAGTGTGACACGGTGTCAGCGTGACAGAGTGTCAGTGTTACAGTGTGTCAGCATGACAGAGTGTCAGTGTGACAGGTTGTCAGTGTAACAGAGTGTCAGATTGACAGTGTGTCAGCGTGACAGAATGTCAGTTGTACAATGTGTCAGCATGACAGAGTGTCAGTGTCAGTGTTGTGTAGTGGCTGACAGAGTGTCAGTGTCAGTGTGACAGGGTGTCACCGTGACAGAGTGTCAGTGTCAGTGTTGTGTAGAGTCAGTGTGACAGGGTGTCAATGTGACAGAGTGTCAGTTTTGTGTAGTGTCAGTGTGACAGGGAGTCAATATGACAGGGTGTCAATGTGACAGGGTGTCAGTATGACAAAGTGTCAGTTTGACAGAGTGTCAGTGTGACAGTTTGTCAGCGTGACAGAGTGTCAGTTGTACAATGTGTCAGCATGACAGTGTCAGTGTCAGTGTTGTGTAGTGGCTGACAGAGTGTCAGTGTCAGTGTGACAGGGTGTCAGCGTGACAGGGTGTCAGTGTGACAGGGTGTCAGTATGACAAAGTGTCAGTTTGACAGAGTGTCAGTGTGACAGTGTGTCAGCGTGACAGAGTGTCAGTTTGACAGGGTGTCAGTGTGACAGGATGTACGTGTGACAGAGTGTCAGTGTGACAGTGTGACAGAATGTCAGTTGTACAATGTGTCAGCATGACAGAGTGTCAGTGTCAGTGTTGTGTAGTGGCTGTCAGAGTGTCAGTGTCAGTGTGACAGGGTGTCAGTGAGACAGGGTGTCAGTATGACAGAGTGTCAGTTTGACAGAGTGTCAGTGTGACAGTGTGTCAGTGTGACAGAGTGTCAGTTTGACAGGGTGTCAGTGTGACAGGATGTATGTGTGACAGAGTGTCAGTGTGACAGGATGTCAGTGTGAAAGGGTATCAGTGTGACAGAGTGTCAGTGTGACAGGGTGTCAGTGTGACAGGATGTAAGTGTGACATAGTCTCAGTGTGACAGGGTGTCTGTGTGACAGGATGTCAGTGTGAAAGGGTGTCAGTGTGACAGTGTCAGTATGACAGAGTGTCAGTGTGACAAGGTGTCCGTGTCAGTGTTACAGAGTGTCAGTGTCAATGTTCTAGAGTGCCAGTGTGACAGGGTGTCAGTGTTGCTGTTGTGTAGTGTCAGAGTGACAGGATGTCAGCGTGACAGTGTCAGTGTTACAGAGTGTTAGTGTGACATAGTATCAGTTTGACAGGGTGTCAATGTCGGTGTTACATAGTTTCAAGGTGACAGAGTGTCGGTGTTACAGGGTGTCAGCGTGACAGAGTGTCAGTGTGACAGGGTGTCAGTGTGACAGAGTATCAGTGTGACAGGGTGTCAATGTCAGTGTTACATAGTGTCAGGGTGACAGAGTGTCAATGTGACAGAGTGTCAGTGTTACAGAGTGTCAGTGTGACAGGGTGTCAGTGTGACAGAGTATCAGTGTGACAGGGTGTCAGTGTGACAGGATGTTAGTGTTACAGACTGTCAGTGTGACAGGGTGTCAGTGTGACAGGGTGTCAGTGTCAGTGTGACAGAGTGTCAGTGTGACAGGGTGTCAGTGTTACAGGGTGTCAGTGTGACAGAGTGTCAGTGTGACAGAGTGTCAGTGTGACAGGGTGTTAGTTTGACAGAGTGTCAGTGTGACAGGGTGTCAGTGTGACAGAGTGTCAGTGTCAGTGTGACAGAGTGTCAGTGTGACAGGGTGTCAGTGTTACAGGGTGTCAGTGTGACAGAGTGTCAGTGTGACAGAGTGTCAGTGTGACAGAGTGTTAGTTTGACAGAGTGTCAGTGTGACAGGATGTATGTGTGCCAGAGTGTCAGTGTGACAGAGTGTCAGTGTCAGTGTGACAGTGTCAGTGTGACAGGGTGTCAGTGTGACAGAGTGTCAGTGTGACAGGGTGTCAGTGTGACAGAGTGTCAGTGTGACAGGGTGTCAGTGTGACAGGGTGTCAGTGTCAGTGTGACAGGGTGTCAGTGTGACAGGGTGTCAGTGTTACAGGGTGTCAGTGTGACAGGGTGTCAGTGTGACAGGGTGTCAGTGCGACAGTGTCAGTGTTACAGTGTGTTAGTGTGACATAGTATCTGTGTGACAGGGTGTCAATGTCGGTGTTACATAGTGTCAGGGTGATGGAGTGTCTGTGTGACAGGATGACAGTGTTACAGAGTGTCAGAGTGACAGGGTGTCAGTGCGAGAGAGTGTCAGTGTGACAAGGTGTCAGTGTGACAGAGTTTCAGTGTTGTGTAGTGTCAGTGTGAAAGTGTCAGTGTTACAGAGTGTTAGTGTGACAGAGTATCAGTGTGACAGGGTGTCAATGTCGGTGTTCCATAGTGTCAGGGTGATGGAGTGTCAGAGTGACAGGGTGACAGTGTGACAGGGTGTCAGTGTCCGTGTTGTGTAGTGTCAGTGTGACAGAGTGTCAGTGTGACAGTGTGTCAGCGTGACAGAGTGTCAGTTTGACAGGGTGTCAGTGTGACAGGATGTACGTGTGACAGAGTGTCAGTGTGACAGTGTGACAGAATGTCAGTTGTACAATGTGTCAGCATGACAGAGTGTCAGTGTCAGTGTTGTGTAGTGGCTGTCAGAGTGTCAGTGTCAGTGTGACAGGGTGTCAGTGAGACAGGGTGTCAGTATGACAGAGTGTCAGTTTGACAGAGTGTCAGTGTGACAGTGTGTCAGTGTGACAGAGTGTCAGTTTGACAGGGTGTCAGTGTGACAGGATGTATGTGTGACAGAGTGTCAGTGTGACAGGATGTCAGTGTGAAAGGGTATCAGTGTGACAGAGTGTCAGTGTGACAGGGTGTCAGTGTGACAGGATGTAAGTGTGACATAGTCTCAGTGTGACAGGGTGTCTGTGTGACAGGATGTCAGTGTGAAAGGGTGTCAGTGTGACAGTGTCAGTATGACAGAGTGTCAGTGTGACAAGGTGTCCGTGTCAGTGTTACAGAGTGTCAGTGTGACAGGCTGTCAGTGTGACAGAGTATCAGTGTGACAGGGTGTCAGTGTGACAGGATGTTAGTGTTACAGACTGTCAGTGTGACAGGGTGTCAGTGTGACAGGGTGTCAGTGTCAGTGTGACAGAGTGTCAGTGTGACAGGGTGTCAGTGTTACAGGGTGTCAGTGTGACAGAGTGTCAGTGTGACAGAGTGTCAGTGTGACAGGGTGTTAGTTTGACACGGTGTCAGTGTGACAGGGTGTCAGTGTGACAGAGTGTCAGTGTGACAGGGTGTCAGTGTGACAGAGTGTCAGTGTCAGTGTGACAGGGTGTCAGTGTTACAGGGTGTCAGTGTGACAGAGTGTCAGTGTGACAGGGTGTCAGTGTGACAGGATGTTAGTGTTACAGACTGTCAGTGTGACAGGGTGTCAGTGTGACAGGGTGTCAGTGTCAGTGTGACAGAGTGTCAGTGTGACAGGGTGTCAGTGTTACAGGGTGTCAGTGTGACAGTGTGTCAGTGTGACAGAGTGTCAGTGTGACAGGGTGTTAGTTTGACAGGGTGTCAGTGTGACAGGGTGTCAGTGTGACAGAGTGTCAGTGTGACAGGGTGTCAGTGTGACAGAGTGTCAGTGTCAGTGTGACAGAGTGTCAGTGTGACAGGGTGTCAGTGTTACAGGGTGTCAGTGTGACAGAGTGTCAGTGTGACAGAGTGTCAGTGTGACAGGGTGTTAGTTTGACAGGGTGTCAGTGTGACAGGGTGTCAGTGTGACAGAGTGTCAGTGTGACAGGGTGTCAGTGTGACAGAGTGTCAGTGTGACAGGATGTATGTGTGACAGAGTGTCAGTGTGACAGAGTGTCAGTGTCAGTGTGACAGTGTCAGTGTGACAGGGTGTCAGTGTGACAGAGTGTCAGTGTGACAGGGTGTCAGTGTGACAGAGTGTCAGTGTGACAGGGTGTCAGTGTGACAGGGTGTCAGTGTCAGTGTGACAGGGTGTCAGTGTTACAGGGTGTCAGTGTGACAGGGTGTCAGTGTGACAGGGTGTCAGTGCGACAGTGTCAGTGTTACAGTGTGTTAGTGTGACATAGTATCTGTGTGACAGGGTGTCAATGTCGGTGTTACATAGTGTCAGGGTGATGGAGTGTCTGTGTGACAGGATGACAGTGTTACAGAGTGTCAGAGTGACAGGGTGTCAGTGCGAGAGAGTGTCAGTGTGACAAGGTGTCAGTGTGACAGAGTTTCAGTGTTGTGTAGTGTCAGTGTGAAAGTGTCAGTGTTACAGAGTGTTAGTGTGACAGAGTATCAGTGTGACAGGGTGTCAATGTCGGTGTTCCATAGTGTCAGGGTGATGGAGTGTCAGAGTGACAGGGTGACAGTGTGACAGGGTGTCAGTGTCCGTGTTGTGTAGTGTCAGTGTGACAGAGTGTCAGTGTGACAGTGTGTCAGCGTGACAGAGTGTCAGTTTGACAGGGTGTCAGTGTGACAGGATGTACGTGTGACAGAGTGTCAGTGTGACAGTGTGACAGAATGTCAGTTGTACAATGTGTCAGCATGACAGAGTGTCAGTGTCAGTGTTGTGTAGTGGCTGTCAGAGTGTCAGTGTCAGTGTGACAGGGTGTCAGTGAGACAGGGTGTCAGTATGACAGAGTGTCAGTTTGACAGAGTGTCAGTGTGACAGTGTGTCAGTGTGACAGAGTGTCAGTTTGACAGGGTGTCAGTGTGACAGGATGTATGTGTGACAGAGTGTCAGTGTGACAGGATGTCAGTGTGAAAGGGTATCAGTGTGACAGAGTGTCAGTGTGACAGGGTGTCAGTGTGACAGGATGTAAGTGTGACATAGTCTCAGTGTGACAGGGTGTCTGTGTGACAGGATGTCAGTGTGAAAGGGTGTCAGTGTGACAGTGTCAGTATGACAGAGTGTCAGTGTGACAAGGTGTCCGTGTCAGTGTTACAGAGTGTCAGTGTGACAGGGTGTCAGTGTGACAGAGTATCAGTGTGACAGGGTGTCAGTGTGACAGGATGTTAGTGTTACAGACTGTCAGTGTGACAGGGTGTCAGTGTGACAGGGTGTCAGTGTCAGTGTGACAGAGTGTCAGTGTGACAGGGTGTCAGTGTTACAGGGTGTCAGTGTGACAGAGTGTCAGTGTGACAGAGTGTCAGTGTGACAGGGTGTTAGTTTGACAGGGTGTCAGTGTGACAGGGTGTCAGTGTGACAGAGTGTCAGTGTGACAGGGTGTCAGTGTGACAGAGTGTCAGTGTCAGTGTGACAGAGTGTCAGTGTGACAGGGTGTCAGTGTTACAGGGTGTCAGTGTGACAGAGTGTCAGTGTCCGTGTTGTGTAGTGTCAGTGTGACAGAGTGTCAGTGTGACAGTGTGTCAGCGTGACAGAGTGTCAGTTTGACAGGGTGTCAGTGTGACAGGATGTACGTGTGACAGAGTGTCAGTGTGACAGTGTGACAGAATGTCAGTTGTACAATGTGTCAGCATGACAGAGTGTCAGTGTCAGTGTTGTGTAGTGGCTGTCAGAGTGTCAGTGTCAGTGTGACAGGGTGTCAGTGAGACAGGGTGTCAGTATGACAGAGTGTCAGTTTGACAGAGTGTCAGTGTGACAGTGTGTCAGTGTGACAGAGTGTCAGTTTGACAGGGTGTCAGTGTGACAGGATGTATGTGTGACAGAGTGTCAGTGTGACAGGATGTCAGTGTGAAAGGGTATCAGTGTGACAGAGTGTCAGTGTGACAGGGTGTCAGTGTGACAGGATGTAAGTGTGACATAGTCTCAGTGTGACAGGGTGTCTGTGTGACAGGATGTCAGTGTGAAAGGGTGTCAGTGTGACAGTGTCAGTATGACAGAGTGTCAGTGTGACAAGGTGTCCGTGTCAGTGTTACAGAGTGTCAGTGTCAATGTTCTAGAGTGCCAGTGTGACAGGGTGTCAGTGTTGCTGTTGTGTAGTGTCAGAGTGACAGGATGTCAGCGTGACAGTGTCAGTGTTACAGAGTGTTAGTGTGACATAGTATCAGTTTGACAGGGTGTCAATGTCGGTGTTACATAGTTTCAAGGTGACAGAGTGTCGGTGTTACAGGGTGTCAGCGTGACAGAGTGTCAGTGTGACAGGGTGTCAGTGTGACAGAGTATCAGTGTGACAGGGTGTCAATGTCAGTGTTACATAGTGTCAGGGTGACAGAGTGTCAATGTGACAGAGTGTCAGTGTTACAGAGTGTCAGTGTGACAGGGTGTCAGTGTGACAGAGTATCAGTGTGACAGGGTGTCAGTGTGACAGGATGTTAGTGTTACAGACTGTCAGTGTGACAGGGTGTCAGTGTGACAGGGTGTCAGTGTCAGTGTGACAGAGTGTCAGTGTGACAGGGTGTCAGTGTTACAGGGTGTCAGTGTGACAGAGTGTCAGTGTGACAGAGTGTCAGTGTGACAGGGTGTTAGTTTGACAGGGTGTCAGTGTGACAGGGTGTCAGTGTGACAGAGTGTCAGTGTGACAGGGTGTCAGTGTGACAGAGTGTCAGTGTCAGTGTGACAGAGTGTCAGTGTGACAGGGTGTCAGTGTTACAGGGTGTCAGTGTGACAGAGTGTCAGTGTGACAGAGTGTCAGTGTGACAGAGTGTTAGTTTGACAGAGTGTCAGTGTGACAGGATGTATGTGTGCCAGAGTGTCAGTGTGACAGAGTGTCAGTGTCAGTGTGACAGTGTCAGTGTGACAGGGTGTCAGTGTGACAGAGTGTCAGTGTGACAGGGTGTCAGTGTGACAGAGTGTCAGTGTGACAGGGTGTCAGTGTGACAGGGTGTCAGTGTCAGTGTGACAGGGTGTCAGTGTGACAGGGTGTCAGTGTTACAGGGTGTCAGTGTGACAGGGTGTCAGTGTGACAGGGTGTCAGTGCGACAGTGTCAGTGTTACAGTGTGTTAGTGTGACATAGTATCTGTGTGACAGGGTGTCAATGTCGGTGTTACATAGTGTCAGGGTGATGGAGTGTCTGTGTGACAGGATGACAGTGTTACAGAGTGTCAGAGTGACAGAGTGTCAGTGCGAGAGAGTGTCAGTGTGACAAGGTGTCAGTGTGACAGAGTTTCAGTGTTGTGTAGTGTCAGTGTGAAAGTGTCAGTGTTACAGAGTGTTAGTGTGACAGAGTATCAGTGTGACAGGGTGTCAATGTCGGTGTTCCATAGTGTCAGGGTGATGGAGTGTCAGAGTGACAGGGTGACAGTGTGACAGGGTGTCAGTGTCCGTGTTGTGTAGTGTCAGTGTGACAGAGTGTCAGTGTGACAGTGTGTCAGCGTGACAGAGTGTCAGTTTGACAGGGTGTCAGTGTGACAGGATGTACGTGTGACAGAGTGTCAGTGTGACAGTGTGACAGAATGTCAGTTGTACAATGTGTCAGCATGACAGAGTGTCAGTGTCAGTGTTGTGTAGTGGCTGTCAGAGTGTCAGTGTCAGTGTGACAGGGTGTCAGTGAGACAGGGTGTCAGTATGACAGAGTGTCAGTTTGACAGAGTGTCAGTGTGACAGTGTGTCAGTGTGACAGAGTGTCAGTGTGACAGGGTGTCAGTGTGACAGGGTGTCAGTGTCAGTGTGACAGAGTGTCAGTGTGACAGGGTGTCAGTGTTACAGGGTGTCAGTGTGACAGAGTGTCAGTGTGACAGAGTGTCAGTGTGACAGGGTGTTAGTTTGACAGGGTGTCAGTGTGACAGGGTGTCAGTGTGACAGAGTGTCAGTGTGACAGGGTGTCAGTGTGACAGAGTGTCAGTGTCAGTGTGACAGAGTGTCAGTGTGACAGGGTGTCAGTGTTACAGGGTGTCAGTGTGACAGAGTGTCAGTGTCCGTGTTGTGTAGTGTCAGTGTGACAGAGTGTCAGTGTGACAGTGTGTCAGCGTGACAGAGTGTCAGTTTGACAGGGTGTCAGTGTGACAGGATGTACGTGTGACAGAGTGTCAGTGTGACAGTGTGACAGAATGTCAGTTGTACAATGTGTCAGCATGACAGAGTGTCAGTGTCAGTGTTGTGTAGTGGCTGTCAGAGTGTCAGTGTCAGTGTGACAGGGTGTCAGTGAGACAGGGTGTCAGTATGACAGAGTGTCAGTTTGACAGAGTGTCAGTGTGACAGTGTGTCAGTGTGACAGAGTGTCAGTTTGACAGGGTGTCAGTGTGACAGGATGTATGTGTGACAGAGTGTCAGTGTGACAGGATGTCAGTGTGAAAGGGTATCAGTGTGACAGAGTGTCAGTGTGACAGGGTGTCAGTGTGACAGGATGTAAGTGTGACATAGTCTCAGTGTGACAGGGTGTCTGTGTGACAGGATGTCAGTGTGAAAGGGTGTCAGTGTGACAGTGTCAGTATGACAGAGTGTCAGTGTGACAAGGTGTCCGTGTCAGTGTTACAGAGTGTCAGTGTCAATGTTCTAGAGTGCCAGTGTGACAGGGTGTCAGTGTTGCTGTTGTGTAGTGTCAGAGTGACAGGATGTCAGCGTGACAGTGTCAGTGTTACAGAGTGTTAGTGTGACATAGTATCAGTTTGACAGGGTGTCAATGTCGGTGTTACATAGTTTCAAGGTGACAGAGTGTCGGTGTTACAGGGTGTCAGCGTGACAGAGTGTCAGTGTGACAGGGTGTCAGTGTGACAGAGTATCAGTGTGACAGGGTGTCAATGTCAGTGTTACATAGTGTCAGGGTGACAGAGTGTCAATGTGACAGAGTGTCAGTGTTACAGAGTGTCAGTGTGACAGGGTGTCAGTGTGACAGAGTATCAGTGTGACAGGGTGTCAGTGTGACAGGATGTTAGTGTTACAGACTGTCAGTGTGACAGGGTGTCAGTGTGACAGGGTGTCAGTGTCAGTGTGACAGAGTGTCAGTGTGACAGGGTGTCAGTGTTACAGGGTGTCAGTGTGACAGAGTGTCAGTGTGACAGAGTGTCAGTGTGACAGGGTGTTAGTTTGACAGGGTGTCAGTGTGACAGGGTGTCAGTGTGACAGAGTGTCAGTGTGACAGGGTGTCAGTGTGACAGAGTGTCAGTGTCAGTGTGACAGAGTGTCAGTGTGACAGGGTGTCAGTGTTACAGGGTGTCAGTGTGACAGAGTGTCAGTGTGACAGAGTGTCAGTGTGACAGAGTGTTAGTTTGACAGAGTGTCAGTGTGACAGGATGTATGTGTGCCAGAGTGTCAGTGTGACAGAGTGTCAGTGTCAGTGTGACAGTGTCAGTGTGACAGGGTGTCAGTGTGACAGAGTGTCAGTGTGACAGGGTGTCAGTGTGACAGAGTGTCAGTGTGACAGGGTGTCAGTGTGACAGGGTGTCAGTGTCAGTGTGACAGGGTGTCAGTGTGACAGGGTGTCAGTGTTACAGGGTGTCAGTGTGACAGGGTGTCAGTGTGACAGGGTGTCAGTGCGACAGTGTCAGTGTTACAGTGTGTTAGTGTGACATAGTATCTGTGTGACAGGGTGTCAATGTCGGTGTTACATAGTGTCAGGGTGATGGAGTGTCTGTGTGACAGGATGACAGTGTTACAGAGTGTCAGAGTGACAGAGTGTCAGTGCGAGAGAGTGTCAGTGTGACAAGGTGTCAGTGTGACAGAGTTTCAGTGTTGTGTAGTGTCAGTGTGAAAGTGTCAGTGTTACAGAGTGTTAGTGTGACAGAGTATCAGTGTGACAGGGTGTCAATGTCGGTGTTCCATAGTGTCAGGGTGATGGAGTGTCAGAGTGACAGGGTGACAGTGTGACAGGGTGTCAGTGTCCATGTTGTGTAGTGTCAGTGTGACAGAGTGTCAGTGTGACAGTGTGTCAGCGTGACTGAGTGTCAGTTTGACAGGGTGTCAGTGTGACAGGATGTACGTGTGACAGAGTGTCAGTGTGACAGTGTGACAGAATGTCAGTTGTACAATGTGTCAGCATGACAGAGTGTCAGTGTCAGTGTTGTGTAGTGGCTGTCAGAGTGTCAGTGTCAGTGTGACAGGGTGTCAGTGAGACAGGGTGTCAGTATGACAGAGTGTCAGTTTGACAGAGTGTCAGTGTGACAGTGTGTCAGTGTGACAGAGTGTCAGTTTGACAGGGTGTCAGTGTGACAGGATGTATGTGTGACAGAGTGTCAGTGTGACAGGATGTCAGTGTGAAAGGGTATCAGTGTGACAGAGTGTCAGTGTGACAGGGTGTCAGTGTGACAGGATGTAAGTGTGACATAGTCTCAGTGTGACAGGGTGTCTGTGTGACAGGATGTCAGTGTGAAAGGGTGTCAGTGTGACAGTGTCAGTATGACAGAGTGTCAGTGTGACAAGGTGTCCGTGTCAGTGTTACAGAGTGTCAGTGTGACAGGGTGTCAGTGTGACAGAGTATCAGTGTGACAGGGTGTCAGTGTGACAGGATGTTAGTGTTACAGACTGTCAGTGTGACAGGGTGTCAGTGTGACAGGGTGTCAGTGTCAGTGTGACAGAGTGTCAGTGTGACAGGGTGTCAGTGTTACAGGGTGTCAGTGTGACAGAGTGTCAGTGTGACAGAGTGTCAGTGTGACAGGGTGTTAGTTTGACAGGGTGTCAGTGTGACAGGGTGTCAGTGTGACAGAGTGTCAGTGTGACAGGGTGTCAGTGTGACAGAGTGTCAGTGTCAGTGTGACAGAGTGTCAGTGTGACAGGGTGTCAGTGTTACAGGGTGTCAGTGTGACAGAGTGTCAGTGTGACAGGGTGTCAGTGTGACAGGATGTTAGTGTTACAGACTGTCAGTGTGACAGGGTGTCAGTGTGACAGGGTGTCAGTGTCAGTGTGACAGAGTGTCAGTGTGACAGGGTGTCAGTGTTACAGGGTGTCAGTGTGACAGGTTGTCAGTGTGACAGAGTGTCAGTGTGACAGGGTGTCAGTGTGACAGAGTATCAGTGTGACAGGGTGTCAGTGTGACAGAGTGTCAGTGTGACAGGGTGTCAGTGTGACAGAGTGTCAGTGTCAGTGTGACAGAGTGTCAGTGTGACAGGGTGTCAGTGTTACAGGGTGTCAGTGTGACAGGGTGTCAGTGTGACAGAGTGTCAGTGTGACAGTGTGTCAGTGTGACAGAGTATCAGTGTGACAGGGTGTCAGTGTGACAGAGTGTCAGTGTGACAGGGTGTCAGTGTGACAGAGTGTCAGTGTGACAGGATGTATGTGTGACAGAGTGTCAGTGTGACAGAGTGTCAGTGTGACAGGGTGTCAGTGTGACAGAGTGTCAGTGTGACAGGGTGTCAGTGTGACAGGGTGTCAGTGTCAGTGTGACAGGGTGTCAGTGTGACAGGGTGTCAGTGTTACAGGGTGTCAGTGTGACAGGGTGTCAGTGTGACAGGGTGTCAGTGCGACAGTGTCAGTGTTACAGTGTGTTAGTGTGACATAGTATCTGTGTGACAGGGTGTCAATGTCGGTGTTACATAGTGTCAGGGTGATGGAGTGTCTGTGTGACAGGATGACAGTGTTACAGAGTGTCAGAGTGACAGGGTGTCAGTGCGAGAGAGTGTCAGTGTGACAAGGTGTCAGTGTGACAGAGTTTCAGTGTTGTGTAGTGTCAGTGTGAAAGTGTCAGTGTTACAGAGTGTTAGTGTGACAGAGTATCAGTGTGACAGGGTGTCAATGTCGGTGTTCCATAGTGTCAGGGTGATGGAGTGTCAGAGTGACAGGGTGACAGTGTGACAGGGTGTCAGTGTCCGTGTTGTGTAGTGTCAGTGTGACAGAGTGTCAGTGTGACAGTGTGTCAGCGTGACAGAGTGTCAGTTTGACAGGGTGTCAGTGTGACAGGATGTACGTGTGACAGAGTGTCAGTGTGACAGTGTGACAGAATGTCAGTTGTACAATGTGTCAGCATGACAGAGTGTCAGTGTCAGTGTTGTGTAGTGGCTGTCAGAGTGTCAGTGTCAGTGTGACAGGGTGTCAGTGAGACAGGGTGTCAGTATGACAGAGTGTCAGTTTGACAGAGTGTCAGTGTGACAGTGTGTCAGTGTGACAGAGTGTCAGTTTGACAGGGTGTCAGTGTGACAGGATTTTTTTGTGTGACAGAGTGTCAGTGTGACAGGATGTCAGTGTGAAAGGGTATCAGTGTGACAGAGTGTCAGTGTGACAGGGTGTCAGTGTGACAGGATGTAAGTGTGACATAGTCTCAGTGTGACAGGGTGTCTGTGTGACAGGATGTCAGTGTGAAAGGGTGTCAGTGTGACAGTGTCAGTATGACAGAGTGTCAGTGTGACAAGGTATCCGTGTCAGTGTTACAGAGTGTCAGCGTCAATGTTCTAGAGTGCCAGTGTGACAGGGTGTCAGTGTTGCTGTTGTGTAGTGTCAGAGTGACAGGATGTCAGCGTGACAGTGTCAGTTTTACAGAGTGTTAGTGTGACATAGTATCAGTTTGACAGGGTGTCAATGTCGGTGTTACATAGTTTCAAGGTGACAGAGTGTCGGTGTTACAGGGTGTCAGCGTGACAGAGTGTCAGTGTGACAGGGTGTCAGTGTGACAGAGTATCAGTGTGACAGGGTGTCAATGTCAGTGTTACATAGTGTCAGGGTGACAGAGTGTCAATGTGACAGAGTGTCAGTGTTACAGAGTGTCAGTGTGACAGGGTGTCAGTGTGACAGAGTATCAGTGTGACAGGGTGTCAGTGTGACAGGATGTTAGTGTTACAGACTGTCAGTGTGACAGGGTGTCAGTGTGACAGGGTGTCAGTGTCAGTGTGACAGAGTGTCAGTGTGACAGGGTGTCAGTGTTACAGGGTGTCAGTGTGACAGAGTGTCAGTGTGACAGAGTGTCAGTGTGACAGGGTGTTAGTTTGATAGGGTGTCAGTGTGACAGGGTGTCAGTGTGACAGAGTGTCAGTGTGACAGGGTGTCAGTGTGACAGAGTGTCAGTGTGACAGGATGTATGTGTGACAGAGTGTCAGTGTGACAGACTGTCAGTGTCAGTGTGACAGTGTCAGTGTGACAGGGTGTCAGTGTGACAGAGTGTCAGTGTGACAGGGTGTCAGTGTGACAGAGTGTCAGTGTGACAGGGTGTCAGTGTGACAGGGTGTCATTGTCAGTGTGACAGGGTGTCAGTGTTACAGGGTGTCAGTGTGACAGGGTGTCAGTGTGACAGGGTGTCAGTGCGACAGTGTCAGTGTTACAGTGTGTTAGTGTGACATAGTATCTGTGTGACAGGGTGTCAATGTCGGTGTTACATAGTGTCAGGGTGATGGAGTGTCTCTGTGACAGGATGACAGTGTTACAGAGTGTCAGAGTGACAGGGTGTCAGTGCGAGAGAGTGTCAGTGTGACAAGGTGTCAGTGTGACAGAGTTTCAGTGTTGTGTAGTGTCAGTGTGAAAGTGTCAGTGTTACAGAGTGTTAGTGTGACAGAGTATCAGTGTGACAGGGTGTCAATGTCGGTGTTCCATAGTGTCAGGGTGATGGAGTGTCAGAGTGACAGGGTGACAGTGTGACAGGGTGTCAGTGTCGGTGTTACAGAGTGGCAGTGTTACAGAGTGTCAGTGTGACAGTGTTGTGTAGTGTCAGTGTGACAGTGTGTCAGTGTGACAGAGTGTCAGAGTGACAGGGTGTCAGTGTGACAGAATGTCAGTGTTACAGTGTGTTAGTGTGACAGGGTGTCAGTGTCGGTGTTACAGAGTGTCAGTGTTACAGAGTGTCAGTGTTGCGGTAGTGTCAGTGTGACAGAGTGTCAGTGTGACAGGATGTCAGTGTGACAGAGTGTCAGTGTTACAGGGTGTCAGCGTGACAGAATGTCAGTGTCACAGAGTGTCAGTGTGACCGGGTGTCAGTCTCGGTGTTACATAGTGTCAGGGTGACAGAGTGTCAGTGTGACAGGATATAAGTGTTACAGAGTGTCAGTGTGACAGGGTGTCTGTGTCAGTGTTGTGTAGTATCAGTGTGACAGGGTGTCAGAGTGACAGTGTCAGTGTGACAGGGTGTCAGTGTGACAGAGTGTCAGTGTGACAAGGTGTTAGTGTGACAGGGTGTCAGTGTGACAGAGTGTCAGTGTGACAGGGTGTCAGTGTTACAGGGTGTCAGTGTGACAGGGTGTCAGTGTTACTGAGTGTGAGTGTGACAGGGTATCAGTGTAACAGGGTGTCAGAGTGACAGGGTGTCAGTGTGACAGGGTGTCAGTGTCCGTGTTGGGTAGTGTCAGTGTTACAGAGTGTCAGTGTGACAGAGTGTCAATGTGACAGCGTGTCAGTGTGACAGAGTGTCAGTGTCCGTGTTGTGTAGTGTCAGTGTGACAGGGTGTCAGTGTGACAGAGTGTCAGTGTGACAGCATGTCAGTGTGACAGGGTGTCAGTGCGACAGTGTCAGTGTTACAGTGTGTTAGTGTGACAGGGTGTCAGTGTCCATGTAGTGTAGTGTCAGTGTGACAGGGTGTCAGTGCGACAGTATCAGTGTTACAGTGCGTTAGTGTGACATAGTATCAGTGTGACAGGGTGTCAATGTCGGTGTTACATAGTGTCAGGGTGACAGAGTGTCTGTGTGACAGGGTGTCAATGTGACAGGGTGTCAGTGCGAGAGAGTGTCAGTGTGACAGAGTGTCAGTGTTGCGTAGTGTCAGTGTGACAGTGTCAGTGTGACAGAGTGTCAGTGTGAAAGGGTGTCAGTGTCCGTGTTGTGTAGTGTCAGTGTGACAGGGTGTCAGTGTGGGTGTTGCAGAGTGTCAGTCTTACAGAGTGTCAGTGTGACAGTGTTGTGTAGTGTCAGTGTGACAGTGTGTCAGTGTGACAGAGTGTCAGTGTGACAGGGTGCCATTGTGACAGAATGTCAGTATTACAGAGTGTTAGTGTGAGAGGGTGTCAGTGTCGGTGTTACAGAGTGTCAGTGTTGTGGTAGTGTCAGTGTTACAGGGTGTCAGTGTGACAGAGTGTCAGTGTCACAGAGTGTTAGTGTGACAGGGTGTCAGTGTCGGTGTTACAGAGTGTCAGTGTCCCAGAGTGTCAGTGTTGTGGTAGTGTCAGTGTGACAGGGTGTCAGTGCGACTGTGTCAGTGTTACAGTGTGTTAGTGTGACATAGTATCTGTGTGACAGGGTGTCAATGTCGGTGTTACATAGTGTCAGGGTGATGGAGTGTCTGTGTGACAGGATGACAGTGTTACAGAGTGTCAGAGTGACAGGGTGTCAGTGTGACAGAGTGTCAGTGTGACAAGGTGTCAGTGTGACAGAGTGTCAGTGTTGTGTAGTGTTAGTGTGACAGGGTCAGTGTTACAGAGTGTTAATGTGACAGAGTATCAGTGTGACAGGGTGTCAATGTCGGTGTTCCATAGTGTCAGGGTGATGGAGTGTCTGTGACAGGATGACAGTGTTGCAGAGTGTCAGAGTGACAGGGTGACAGTGTGACAGGGGGTCAGTGTGGGTGTTGCAGAGTGTCAGTGTGACAGAGTGTCAGTGTGACAGAGTGTCAGTGTCCATGTTGTGTAGTGTCAGTGTGACAGGGTTTCAGTGCGACAGTGTCAGTGTTACAGTGCGTTAGTGTGACATAGTATCAGTGTGACAGGGTGTCAATGTCGGTGTTACATAGTGTCAGGGTGACAGAGTGTCTGTGTGACAGGGTGTCAATGTGACAGGGTGTCAGTGCGAGAGAGTGTCAGTGTGACAAGGTGTCAGTGTGACAGAGTGTCAGTGTGAAAGGGTGTCAGTGTCCGTGTTGTGTAGTGTCAGTGTGACAGGGTGTCAGTGTGGGTGTTGCAGAGTGTCAGTGTTACAGAGTGTCAGTGTGACAGTGTTGTGTAGTGTCAGTGTGACAGTGTTGTGTAGTGTCAGTGTGACAGTGTGACAGAGTGTCAGTGTGACAGGGTGTTAGTGTGAGAGGGTGTCAGTGTCGGTGTTACAGAGTGTCAGTGTTGTGGTAGTGTCAGTGTTACAGGGTGTCAGTGTGACAGAGTGTCAGTGTCACAGAGTGTTAGTGTGACAGGGTGTCAGTGTCGGTGTTACAGAGTGTCAGTGTCCCAGAGTGTCAGTGTTGTGGTAGTGTCAGTGTGACAGGGTGTCACTCTGACAGGATGTCAGTGTGACAAAGTGTCAGTGTTACAGGGCGTCAGCATGACAGAGTGTCAGTGTGACAGAGTGTTAGTGTGACAGGGTGTCAATCACGGTGTTAGATAGTGTCAGGGTGACAGAGTGTCAGTGTGACAGGATATTAGTGTTACAGAGTGTCAGTGTGACAGGGTGTCAGTGTCAGTGTTGTGTAGTATCAGTGGGACAGGGTGTCCAGTGTGACAGAGTGTCAGTGTTGTGTAGTGTCAGTGTGACAGGGTGTCGTGTCAGTGTTACAGAGTGTCAGCGTCAGTGTTACAGAGTGTCAGTGTGAAAGGGTGTCAGTGTCCATGTTGTGTAGTGTCAGTGTGACAGGGTGTCAGTATGACAGGGTGTCAGTGTGACAGGATGTCAGTCTGACAGAGTGTTAGTGTGACAGGGTGTCAATGTGACAGTGTGTCAGTGTTACAGTCTGTCAGCGTGACAGAGTGTCAGTGTTGTGTAGTGTCAGTTTGACAGGGAGTCAATGTGACAGAATGTCAGTGTGACAGGGTGTCAATGTGACAGTCTGTCAGTGTGACAGAGTGTCAGTGTGTCAGTGTAACAGAATGTCACTTGTACAATGTGTCAGCATGACGGAGTGTCAGTGTCAGTGTTGTGTAGTGTCTGACAGGGTGTCAGTGTGACAGAGAGTCAATGTTGTGTAGTGTCAGTGTGACAGGGTGTCAGTGTGACAGAGTGTCATAGTTACAGTGTGTCAGTGTGACAGAGTGTCAGTGTTACAGTGTGTCAGCGTGACAGAGTGTCAGTGTTACAGTGTGTCAGCATGACAGAGTGTCAGTGTTGTGTAGTTTCAGTGTGACAGGGTGACAGTGATCCAGAGTGTCAGTGTTCCAGAGTGTCAGTGTTACAGTGTGTCCGTGTGACAGAGTGTCAGTGTTGTGTCAGTGTGACAGGGTGTCAGTGTCAGTGTTACAGAGTGTCCGTGTCAGTGTGACAGAGTGTCAGTGTTACAGTATGTCAGCATGACAGAGTGTCAGTGTTGTGTAGTTTCAGTGTGACAGGGTGACAGTGATCCAGAGTGTCAGTGTTCCAGAGTGTCAGTGTTACAGTGTGTCAGTGTGACAGAGTGTCAGTGTTGTGTCAGTGTGACAGGGTGACAGTGTCAGTGTTACAGAGTGTCCGTGTCAGTGTGACAGGGTGTCAGCGTGACAGAGTGTCAGTATGACAGGGTGTCAGTGTGACAGGATGCCAGTATGACAGAGTGTCAGTGTGACAGGGTGTTAGTATGACAGGGTGTCATTTTGACAGAGTGTCAGTGTGACAGTGTGTCAGCGTGACAGGGTGTCAGTGTGACAGGATGTACGTGTGACAGGGTGTCAGTGTGACAGGGTGACAGTGTGACAGGATGTCAGTGTGAAAGGGTGTCAGTGTTACAGAGTGTCAGTGTGAAAGGGTGTCAGTGTGACAGGATGTAAGTGTGGCAGAGTGTCCGTTTGACAGGGTGTCAGTGTGACAGAGTGTCAGTGTGACAGTGTGTCAGCGTGACAGAGTGTCAGTGTTGTGTAGTGTCAGTTTGACAGGGAGTCAATGTGACAGAATGTCAGTGTGACAGGGTGTCAATGTGACAGTCTGTCAGTGTGACAGAGTGTCAGTGTGTCAGTGTAACAGAATGTCACTTGTACAATGTGTCAGCATGACGGAGTGTCAGTGTCAGTGTTGTGTAGTGTCTGACATGGTGTCAGTGTGACAGAGAGTCAATGTTGTGTAGTGTCAGTGTGACAGGGTGTCAGTGTGACAGAGTGTCATAGTTACAGTGTGTCAGTGTGACAGAGTGTCAGTGTTACAGTGTGTCAGCATGACAGAGTGTCAGTGTTACAGTGTGTCAGCATGACAGAGTGTCAGTGTTGTGTAGTTTCAGTGTGACAGGGTGACAGTGATCCAGAGTGTCAGTGTTCCAGAGTGTCAGTGTTACAGTGTGTCCGTGTGACAGAGTGTCAGTGTTGTGTCAGTGTGACAGGGTGTCAGTGTCAGTGTTACAGAGTGTCCGTGTCAGTGTGACAGAGTGTCAGTGTTACAGTATGTCAGCATGACAGAGTGTCAGTGTTGTGTAGTTTCAGTGTGACAGGGTGACAGTGATCCAGAGTGTCAGTGTTCCAGAGTGTCAGTGTTACAGTGTGTCAGTGTGACAGAGTGTCAGTGTTGTGTCAGTGTGACAGGGTGACAGTGTCAGTGTTACAGAGTGTCCGTGTCAGTGTGACAGGGTGTCAGCGTGACAGAGTGTCAGTATGACAGGGTGTCAGTGTGACAGGATGCCAGTATGACAGAGTGTCAGTGTGACAGGGTGTTAGTATGACAGGGTGTCATTTTGACAGAGTGTCAGTGTGACAGTGTGTCAGCGTGACAGGGTGTCAGTGTGACAGGATGTACGTGTGACAGGGTGTCAGTGTGACAGGGTGACAGTGTGACAGGATGTCAGTGTGAAAGGGTGTCAGTGTTACAGAGTGTCAGTGTGAAAGGGTGTCAGTGTGACAGGATGTAAGTGTGGCAGAGTGTCAGTTTGACAGGGTGTCAGTGTGACAGAGTGTCAGTGTGACAGTGTGTCAGCATGACAGAGTGTCAGTGTGACAGTGTGTCAGTATGACAGGATGTACGTGTGACAGAGTGTCAGTGTGACAGGGTGTCAGTGTGACAGGATGTAAGTGTGACCGAGTGTCAGTGTGACAGGGTGTCAGTGTGACAGGGCATCAGTGTGACAGGGTGTCAGTGTGACAGGATGTCAGTGTGACATAGTGTCAGTGTGACAGTGACAGTGTGACAGAGTGTCAGCGTGACAGACTGTCAGTATGACAAGATGTCAGTGTGACAGGATATCAGTATGACATGATGTCAGTGTGACAGGGTGTTAGTATGACAGGGTGTCAGCGTAACAGGGTGTCAATGTGACAGGATGTATGTGTGACAGAGTGTCAGTGTGACAGGGTGACAGTGTGACAGGATGTCAGTGTGAAAGGGTGTCAGTGTTACAGTGTGTCAGCATGACAGAGTGTCAGTGTCAGTGTTGTGTAGTGTCAGTGTGACAGGGTGTCAATGTGACAGAGTGTCAGTGTTACAGTCTGTCAGCATGACAGAGTGTCAGTGTTGTGTAGTGTCAGTGTGACAGGGAGTCAATGTGACAGAATGTCAGTGTGACAGGGTGTCAATGTGACAGTCTGTCAGTGTGACAGTGTCAGTGTGTCAGTGTAACAGAATGTCACTTGTACAATGTGTCAGCATGACGGAGTGTCAGTGTCAGTGTTGTGTAGTGTCTGACAGGGTGTCAGTGTGACAGAGTGTCAATGTTGTGTAGTGTCAGTGTGACAGGGTGTCAGTGTGACAGAGTGTCATAGTTACAGTGTGTCAGCGTGACAGAGTTTCAGTGTTACAGTGTGTCAGCATGACAGAGTGTCAGTGTTGTGTGGTTTCAGTGTGACAGGGTGACAGTGATCCAGAGTGTCAGTGTTCCAGAGTGTCAGTGTTACAGTGTGTCAGTGTGACAGAGTGTCATTGTTGTGTCAGTGTGACAGGGTGTCAGTGTCAGTGTTACAGAGTGTCCGTGTCAGTGTGACAGAGTGTCAATGTGACAGTGTGTCAGCATGACAGAGTGTCAGTGTGACAGGGTGTCAGTATGACAGGATGTACGTGTGACAGAGTGTCAGTGTGACAGGGTGTCAGTGTGACAGGATGTAAGTGTGACCGAGTGTCAGTGTGACAGGGTGTCAGTGTGACAGGGTGTCAGTGTGACAGGATGTCAGTGTGACAGTGACAGTGTGACAGAGTGTCAGCGTGATAGACTGTCAGTATGACAAGATGTCAGTGTGACAGGATGTCAGTATGACATGATGTCAGTGTGACAGGGTGTTAGTATGACAGGGTGTCATTTTGACAGTGTGTCAGTGTGACAGTGTGTCAGCGTGACAGAGTGTCAGCGTGACAGGGTGTCAATGTGACAGGATGTACGTGTGACAGAGTGTCAGTGTGACAGGGTGACAGTGTGACAGGATGTCAGTGTGAAAGGGTGTCAGTGTTACAGAGTGTCAGTGTGACAGGGTGACAGTGTGACAGGATGTCAGTGTGAAAGGGTGTCAGTGTTACAGAGTGTCAGTGTGACAGGGTGTCAGTTTGACAGGGTGTCAGTGTGACAGGATGTACGTATGACAGAGTGTCAGTGTGACAGGGTGTCAGTGTGACAGGATGTAAGTGTGACCGAGTGTCAGTGTGACAGGCTGTCAGTGTGACAGGGCATCAGTGTGACAGGGTGTCAGTGTGACAGTGACAGTGTGACAGAGTGTCAGCATGACAGACTGTCAGTATGACAAGATGTCAGTGTGACAGTGTCAATATGATAGAGTGTCAGTGCGACAGAGTGTCAGTGTTAAACAGGGTGTCAGTGTGACAGAGTGTCAATGTGACTAGGTTTCAGTGTGACAGAGTGTCAGTGTGACAGAGTGTCAGTGTTGTGTAGTGTCAGTGTGAAAGGGTGTCAGTGTGACAGAGTGTCAGTGTTACAGCGTGTCAGAGTGACAGTGTCAGTGTGACAGGGTGTCAGCATGACAGAGTGTCAGTGTTGTGTAGTGTCAGTGTGACAGTGTGTCAGTGTTACCATGTGTCAGCATGACAGAGTGTCAGTGTTCTGTAGTGTCAGTGTGACAGGTTGTCAGTGTGACAGAGTGTCAGATTGACAGTGTGTCAGCGTGACAGAGTGTCCGGATCAGTGTTGTGTCAGTGTAACAGGGTGTCAGTGTCAGTGTGACAGAGTGACAGTGTCAGTGTTACAGAGTGTCAGTGGTGTTTAGTGTCAGTGTGACAATGTATCAGTGTGACAGGGTGTCATTGTTACAGTGTGTCAGTGTGACAGAGTGTCAGTGTAGTGTAGTGCCAGTGTGACAGAGTGTCAGTGTAGTGTAGTGTCAGTGTTACAGAGTGTCAGTGTGACAGGATGTCAGTATGACATGATGTCAGTGTGACAGGGTGTTAGTATGACAGGGTGTCATTTTGACAGTGTGTCAGTGTGACAGTGTGTCAGCGTGACAGAGTGTCAGCGTGACAGGGTGTCAATGTGACAGGATGTACGTGTGACAGAGTGTCAGTGTGACAGGGTGACAGTGTGACAGGATGTCAGTGTGAAAGGGTGTCAGTGTTACAGAGTGTCAGTGTGACAGGGTGACAGTGTGACAGGATGTCAGTGTGAAAGGGTGTCAGTGTTACAGAGTGTCAGTGTGACAGGGTGTCAGTGTGACAGGATGTAAGTGTGGCAGAGTGTCAGTTTGACAGGGTGTCAGTGTGACAGGATGTACGTATGACAGAGTGTCAGTGTGACAGGGTGTCAGTGTGACAGGATGTAAGTGTGACCGAGTGTCAGTGTGACAGGCTGTCAGTGTGACAGGGCATCAGTGTGACAGGGTGTCAGTGTGACAGTGACAGTGTGACAGAGTGTCAGCATGACAGACTGTCAGTATGACAAGATGTCAGTGTGACAGTGTCAATATGATAGAGTGTCAGTGCGACAGAGTGTCAGTGTTAAACAGGGTGTCAGTGTGACAGAGTGTCAATGTGACTAGGTTTCAGTGTGACAGAGTGTCAGTGTGACAGAGTGTCAGTGTGACAGGGTGTCAGTGTGACAGGATGTCAGTGTGACAGTGACAGTGTGACAGAGTGTCAGCGTGATAGACTGTCAGTATGACAAGATGTCAGTGTGACAGGATGTCAGTATGACATGATGTCAGTGTGACAGGGTGTTAGTATGACAGGGTGTCATTTTGACAGTGTGTCAGTGTGCCAGTGTGTCAGCGTGACAGAGTGTCAGCGTGACAGGGTGTCAATGTGACAGGATGTACGTGTGACAGAGTGTCAGTGTGACAGGGTGACAGTGTGACAGGATGTCAGTGTGAAAGGGTGTCAGTGTTACAGAGTGTCAGTGTGACAGGGTGACAGTGTGACAGGATGTCAGTGTGAAAGGGTGTCAGTGTTACAGAGTGTCAGTGTGACAGGGTGTCAGTGTGACAGGATGTAAGTGTGGCAGAGTGTCAGTTTGACAGGGTGTCAGTGTGACAGGATGTACGTATGACAGAGTGTCAGTGTGACCGAGTGTCAGTGTGACAGGCTGTCAGTGTGACAGGGCATCAGTGTGACAGGGTGTCAGTGTGACAGTGACAGTGTGACAGAGTGTCAGCATGACAGACTGTCAGTATGACAAGATGTCAGTGTGACAGTGTCAATATGATAGAGTGTCAGTGCGACAGAGTGTCAGTGTTAAACAGGGTGTCAGTGTGACAGAGTGTCAATGTGACTAGGTTTCAGTGTGACAGAGTGTCAGTGTGACAGAGTGTCAGTGTTGTGTAGTGTCAGTGTGAAAGGGTGTCAGTGTGACAGAGTGTCAGTGTTACAGCGTGTCAGAGTGACAGTGTCAGTGTGACAGGGTGTCAGCATGACAGAGTGTCAGTGTTGTGTAGTGTCAGTGTGACAGTGTGTCAGTGTTACCATGTGTCAGCATGACAGAGTGTCAGTGTTCTGTAGTGTCAGTGTGACAGGTTGTCAGTGTGACAGAGTGTCAGATTGACAGTGTGTCAGCGTGACAGAGTGTCCGGATCAGTGTTGTGTCAGTGTAACAGGGTGTCAGTGTCAGTGTGACAGAGTGACAGTGTCAGTGTTACAGAGTGTCAGTGGTGTTTAGTGTCAGTGTGACAATGTATCAGTGTGACAGGGTGTCATTGTTACAGTGTGTCAGTGTGACAGAGTGTCAGTGTAGTGTAGTGCCAGTGTGACAGAGTGTCAGTGTAGTGTAGTGTCAGTGTTACAGAGTGTCAGTGTGACAGGATGTCAGTATGACATGATGTCAGTGTGACAGCGTGTTAGTATGACAGGGTGTCATTTTGACAGTGTGTCAGTGTGACAGCGTGTCAGCGTGACAGAGTGTCAGCGTGACAGGGTGTCAATGTGACAGGATGTACGTGTGACAGAGTGTCAGTGTGACAGGATGACAGTGTGACAGGATGTCAGTGTGAAAGGGTGTCAGTGTTACAGAGTGTCAGTGTGACAGGGTGACAGTGTGACAGGATGTCAGTGTGAAAGGGTGTCAGTGTTACAGAGTGTCAGTGTGACAGGGTGTCAGTGTGACAGGATGTAAGTGTGGCAGAGTGTCAGTTTGACAGGGTGTCAGTGTGACAGGATGTACGTATGACAGAGTGTCAGTGTGACAGGGTGTCAGTGTGACAGGATGTAAGTGTGACCGAGTGTCAGTGTGACAGGCTGTCAGTGTGACAGGGCATCAGTGTGACAGGGTGTCAGTGTGACAGTGACAGTGTGACAGAGTGTCAGCATGACAGACTGTCAGTATGACAAGATGTCAGTGTGACAGTGTCAATATGATAGAGTGTCAGTGCGACAGAGTGTCAGTGTTAAACAGGGTGTCAGTGTGACAGAGTGTCAATGTGACTAGGTTTCAGTGTGACAGAGTGTCAGTGTGACAGAGTGTCAGTGTTGTGTAGTGTCAGTGTGAAAGGGTGTCAGTGTGACAGAGTGTCAGTGTTACAGCGTGTCAGCGTGACAGTGTCAGTGTGACAGCGTGTCAGCATGACAGAGTGTCAGTGTTGTGTAGTGTCAGTGTGACAGTGTGTCAGTGTTACCATGTGTCAGCATGACAGAGTGTCAGTGTTCTGTAGTGTCAGTGTGACAGGTTGTCAGTGTGACAGAGTGTCAGATTGACAGTGTGTCAGCGTGACAGAGTGTCCGGATCAGTGTTGTGTCAGTGTAACAGGGTGTCAGTGTCAGTGTGACAGAGTGACAGTGTCAGTGTTACAGAGTGTCAGTGGTGTTTAGTGTCAGTGTGACAATGTATCAGTGTGACAGGGTGTCAGTGTGACAGGGTGTCAGTGTGACAGAGTGTCAGTGTGACAGGGTGTCAGTGTGACAGAGTGTCCGTGTGATATGGTGTCAGTGTCCATGTTGTGTAGTGTCAGTGTGACAGGGTGTCAGCTTGACAGTGTCTGTGTTACAGAGTGTCAGTGTTACAGTGTGTCACTGTTGGTGTTACATTGTGTCAGTGTGACCGAGTATATGTGTGACAGGATGTTAGTGTTACAGAGTGTCAGAGTGACAGGGTGTCAGTGTCCGTATTTTGTAGTGACAGTGTGACAGGGTGTCGGCGTGACAGGATGTCAGTGTTACAGAGTGTTAGTGTGACTGGGTGTCAGTGTCAGTGTTACACAGTGTCAGTGTCAGTGTTACACAGTGTCAGTGTTACAGAGTGTCAGTGTTCCAGAGTGTCACTGTTGGTGTTACATAGTGTCAGTGTGACCGAGTATATGTGTGACAGGAGGTTAGTGTTACAGAGTGTCAGTGTGACAGGGTGTCAGTGTCCGTGTTGTGTCGTGTCAGTGTGACAGGGTGTCTGTGTAAGAGGGTGTCAGTGTCTATGTTGTGTAGTGTCAGTGTTACAGAGTGTTAGTGTGACAGAGTATCAGTGTGACAGGGTGTCAATGTCAGTGTTACATAGTGTCAGTATGATAGGGTGTCAGTGTTACAGAGTGTCAGTGTGACAGAGTGTCAGTGTTACAGGGTGTCAGCATGACAGGGTGTCAGTGTGACAGGATGTCAGTATGACATGATGTCAGTGTGACAGGGTGTTAGTATGACAGGGTGTCATTTTGACAGAGTGTCAGTGTGACAGTGTGTCAGCGTGACAGAGTGTCAGCGTGACAGGGTGTCAATGTGACAGGATGTACGTGTGACAGAGTGTCAGTGTGACAGGGTGACAGTGTGACAGGATGTCAGTGTGAAAGGGTGTCAGTGTTACAGAGTGTCAGTGTGACAGGGTGTCAGTGTGACAGAGTGTCAGTGTGACAGTGTGTCAGCATGACAGAGTGTCAGTGTGACAGGGTGTCAGTGTGACAGGATGTACGTATGACAGAGTGTCAGTGTGACAGGGTGTCAGTGTGACAGGATGTAAGTGTGACCGAGTGTCAGTGTGACAGGCTGTCAGTGTGACAGGGCATCAGTGTGACAGGGTGTCAGTGTGACAGTGACAGTGTGACAGAGTGTCAGCATGACAGACTGTCAGTATGACAAGATGTCAGTGTGACAGTGTCAATATGATAGAGTGTCAGTGCGACAGAGTGTCAGTGTTAAACAGGGTGTCAGTGTGACAGAGTGTCAATGTGACTAGGTTTCAGTGTGACAGAGTGTCAGTGTGACAGAGTGTCAGTGTTGTGTAGTGTCAGTGTGAAAGGGTGTCAGTGTGACAGAGTGTCAGTGTTACAGCGTGTCAGAGTGACAGTGTCAGTGTGACAGGGTGTCAGCATGACAGAGTGCCAGTGTTGTGTAGTGTCAGTGTGACAGTGTGTCAGTGTTACCATGTGTCAGCATGGCAGAGTGTCAGTGTTAGTGTGTCAGCATGACAGAGTGTGAGTGTTCTGTAGTGTCAGTGTGACAGGTTGTCAGTGTTCTGTAGTGTCAGTGTGACAGGTTGTCAGTGTGACAGAGTGTCAGATTGACAGTGTGTCAGCGTGACAGAGTGTCCGGATCAGTGTTGTGTCAGTGTAACAGGGTGTCAGTGTCAGTGTGACAGAGTGACAGTGTCAGTGTTACAGAGTGTCAGTGGTGTTTAGTGTCAGTGTGACAATGTATCAGTGTGACAGGGTGTCAGTGTGACAGGGTGTCAGTGTGACAGAGTGTCAGTGTGACAGGGTGTCAGTGTGACAGAGTGTCCGTGTGATATGGTGTCAGTGTCCATGTTGTGTAGTGTGACAGGGTGTCAGTGTCAGTGTTACAGAGTGTCAGTGTTACAGAGTGTCAGTGTGACAAGGTGTCAGTATTGTGTAGTGTCTGACAGGGTGTCAGTGTGACAGGGTGTCAGTGTCAGTGCTACACAATGTCAGTATCAATGTCCCAGAGTGTCAGTGTGACAGAGTGTCATTGTTACAGTGTGTCAGCATGACAGAGTGTCAGCGTTGTGTAGTGTCAGTGTGACAGGGTGTCAGTGATCCAGAGTGTCAGTGTTCCAGAGCGTCAGTGTTACAGAGTGTCCGTGTGAAAGAGTGTCAGTGTCAGTGTTGTGTCAGTGTGACAGGGTGTCAGAGTCAGTGTTACAGAGTGTCAGTGTCAGTATGACAGGGTGTCAGTGTGACAGGATGTCAGTATGGCAGAGTGTCAGTGTGACAGGGTGTTAGTATGACAGGGTGTCAGTTTGACAGAGTGTCAGTGTGACAGAGTGTCAGTGTGACAGTGTGTCAGTGTGACAGGGTGTCAGTGTGACAGGATGTACGTGTGACAGAGTGTCAGTGTGACAGGATGTCAGTGTGACAGGATGTCAATGTAAAAGGGTGTCAGTGTGACAGGGTGTCAGTGTGATAGGATGTAAGTGTGGCAGAGTGTCAGTTTGACAGGGTGTCAGTGTGACAGGGTGTCAGCGTGACAGAGTGTCAGTGTTACAGTGTGTCAGCATGACAGAGTGTCAGTGTTGTGTAGTGTCAGTGTGACAGGTTGTCAGTGTAACAGAGAGTCAGATTGACAGTGTGTCAGCGTGACAGAATGTCAGTTGTACAATGTGTCAGCATGACAGAGTGTCAGTGTCAGTGTTGTGTAGTGGCTGACAGAGTGTCAGTGTCAGTGTGACAGGGTGTCACCGTGACAGAGTGTCAGTGTCAGTGTTGTGTAGAGTCAGTGTGACAGGGTGTCAATGTGACAGAGTGTCAGTGTTACAGTCTGTCAGCGTGACAGAGTGTCAGTTTTGTGTAGTGTCAGTGTGACAGGGAGTCAATATGACAGGGTGTCAATGTGACAGGGTGTCAGGATGTACGTGTGACAGAGTGTCAGTGTGACAGTGTGACAGAATGTCAGTTGTACAATGTGTCAGCATGACAGTGTCAGTGTCAGTGTTGTGTAGTGGCTGACAGAGTGTCAGTGTCAGTGTGACAGGGTGTCAGCATGACAGAGTGTCAGTATGACAGGGTGTCAGTGTGACAGGGTGTCAGTATGACAAAGTGTCAGTTTGACAGAGTGTCAGTGTGACAGTGTGTCAGCGTGACAGAGTGTCAGTTTGACAGGGTGTCAGTGTGACAGGATGTACGTGTGACAGAGTGTCAGTGTGACAGTGTGACAGAATGTCAGTTGTACAATGTGTCAGCATGACAGAGTGTCAGTGTCAGTGTTGTGTAGTGGCTGACAGAGTGTCAGTGTCAGTGTGACAGGGTGTCAGCGTGACAGAGTGTCAGTATGACAGGGTGTCAGTGAGACAGGGTGTCAGTATGACAGAGTGTCAGTTTGACAGAGTGTCAGTGTGACAGTGTGTCTGTGTGACAGAGTGTCAGTTTGACAAGGTGTCAGTGTGACAGGATGTACGTGTGACAGAGTGTCAGTGTGACACGGTGTCAGTGTGACAGAATGTATGTGTGACAGAGTGTCAGTGTGACAGGATGTCAGTGTGAAAGGGTATCAGTGTGACAGAGTGTCAGTGTGACAGGGTGTCAGTGTGACAGGATGTAAGTGTGACATAGTCTCAGTGTGACAGGGTGTCAGTGTGACAGGATGTAAGTGTGAAAGGGTGTCAGCGTGACAGTGTCAGTGTGACAGAGTGTCAGTGTGACAAGGTGCCCGTGTCAGTGTTACAGAGTGTCAGTGTCAATGTTCTAGAGTGTCAGTGTGACAGGGTGTCAGTGTTGCTGTTGTGTAGTGTCAGAGTGACAGGATGTCAGCGTGACAGTGTCAGTGTTACAGAGTGTTAGTGTGACATAGTATCAGTTTGACAGGGTGTCAATGTCGGTGTTACATAGTTTCAAGGTGACAGAGTGTCGGTGTTACAGGGTGTCAGCGTGACAGAGTGTCAGTGTGACAGGGTGTCAGTGTGACAGAGTATCAGTGTGACAGGGTGTCAATGTCAGTGTTACATAGTGTCAGGGTGACAGAGTGTCAATGTGACAGAGTGTCAGTGTTACAGAGTGTCAGTGTGACAGGGTGTCAGTGTGACAGAGTATCAGTGTGACAGAGTATCAGTGTGACAGGGTGTCAGTGTGACAGGATGTTAGTGTGACAGGGTGTCAGTGTGACAGGGTGTCAGTGTGACAGGGTGTCAGTGTCAGTGTGACAGTGTCAGTGTGACAGGGTGTCAGTGTGACAGGGTGTCAGTGTGACAGAGTGTCAGTGTGACAGGGTGTTAGTGTGACAGGGTGTCAGTGTGACAGGGTGTCAGTGTGACAGAGTGTCAGTGTGACAGGGTGTCAGTGTGACAGAGTGTCAGTGTGACAGGATGTATGTGTGACAGAGTGTCAGTGTGACAGAGTGTCAGTGTCAGTGTGACAGTGTCAGTGTGACAGGGTGTCAGTGTGACAGAGTGTCAGTGTGACAGGGTGTCAGTGTGACAGAGTATCAGTGTGACAGGGTGTCAGTGTGACAGGGTGTCAGTGTCAGTGTGACAGGGTGTCAGTGTGACAGGGTGTCAGTGTTACAGGGTGTCAGTGTGACAGGGTGTCAGTGTGACAGAGTGTCAGTGTGACAGGATGTATGTGTGACAGAGTGTCAGAGTGACAGAGTGTCAGTGTGACAGGGTATCAGTGTGACAGAGTGTCAGTGTGACAGGATGCAAGTGTGACAGAGTGTCAGTGTGACAGGATGTAAGTGTGACAGAGTCTCAGTGTGACAGGGTGTCAGTGTGACAGGATGTCAGTGTGAAAGGGTGTCAGTGTGCCAGTGACAGTGTGACAGAGTGTCCATGTGACAGAGTGTCAGTGTCAGTGTTGTGTCAGGGTGACAGAGTGTCAATGTCAGTGTGATAGAGTGTCAGTGTTACGGAGTGTCAGTGTGACCGAGTGTCAGTGTCAGTGTCAGTGTCAGTGTTACAGAGTGTCAATGTCAGTGTGATAGAGTGTCAGTGTTACGGAGTGTCAGTGTGACAGAGTGTCAGTGTCAGGGTGGTGTCAGTGTGACAGGATGTCAGTGTGACAGAGTGTCAGTGTGACAGTGTGTCAGCGTGACAGAGTGTCAGTGTGACAGGGTGTCAGTGTGACAGGATGTACGTGTGACAGAGTGTCAGTGTGACAGGGTGTCAGTGTGACAGGATGTCAATGTGAAAGGGTATCAGTGTGACAGGATGTAAGTGTGGCAGAGTGTCAGTTTGACAGGGTGTCAGTGTGACAGGGTGTCAGCGTGACAGAGTGTCAGTATGACAGGGTGTCAGTGTGACAGAGTGTCAGTGTGACAGGGTGACAGTGTGACAAGATGTCAGTGTGAAGGGGTGTCAGTGTGACAGAGAGTCAGTGTGACAGGGTGTCAGTGTGACAGGATGGAAGTGTGGCAGAGTTTGACAGAGTGTCAGTGTGACAGAGTGTCAGTGTGACAGAGTGTCAGAGTGACAGAGTGATTTTGTGACAGGGTGTCAGTGTGACAGGGTGTAAGTGTGACCGAGTGTCAGTGTGACAGGGCGTCAGTGTGACAGGATGTAAGTGTGACAGGATGTCAGTGTGACAGAGTGTCAGTGTTAAACAGGGTGTCAGTGTGACAGAGTGTCAGTGTGACAAGGTTTCAGTGTGACAGAGTGTCAGTGTTACAGTTTGTCAGTGTGACAGAGTGTCAGTGTTGTGAAGTGTCAGTGTGACAGAGTGTCAGTGTTACAGCCTGTCAGTGTGACAGGATGTAAGTGTGACTGAGTGTCAGTGTGACAGGGTGTTAGTGTGACAGGATGTAAGTGTGACAGAGTGTCAGTGTGACAGGATGTCAGTGTGAAAGGGTGTAAGTGTGACAGTGACAGTGTGACAGAGTGTCAGCATGGCAGACTGTCAGTGTGACAAGGTGTCAGTGTGACAGTGTCAATATGATAGAGTGTCAGTGTTAAACAGGGTGTCAGTGTGAAAGGGTGTCAGTGTGACAGGATGTAAGTGTGGCAGAGTGTCAGTTTGACAGGGTGTCAGTGTGACAGAGTGTCAGTGTGACAGTGTGCCAGCATGACAGAGTGTCAGTGTTACAGGGTGTCAGTGTGACAGAGTGTCAGTGTGACAGGATGTATGTGTGATAGAGTATCAGTTTGACAGGGTGTCAGTGTGACAGGATGTACGTGTGACAGAGTGTCAGTGTGACCGGGTGTCAGTGTGACAGGGTGTCAGTGTCAGTGTGACAGAGTGTTAGTGTGACAGGGTGTCAGTGTTACAGGGTGTCAGTGTGACAGAGTGTCAGTGTGACAGGGTGTCAGCGTGACAGAGTGTCAGTGTTGTGTAGTGTCAGTGTTGTGTAGTGTCAGTGTGACAGGGTGTCAGTGTGACAGGATGTATGTGTGACAGGGTGTCAGTGTGACAGAGTGTCAGTATGACAGGGTGTCAGTGTGACAAGATGTCAGTATGGCAGAGTGTCAGTGTGACAGGGTGTCAGTATGACAGGGTGTCAGTTTGACAGAGTGTCAGTGTGACAAAGTGTCAGTGTGACAGTGTGTCAGCGTGACAGAGTGTCAGTGTGACAGGATGTACATGTGACAGAGTGTCAGTGTGACAGGGTGTAAGTGTGGCAGAGTGTCAGTTTGACAGGGTGTCAGTGTGACAGAGTGTCAGTGTGACAGAGTTACAGTGTGACAGGGTGTCAGTGTGACAGGATGTAAGTGTGACAGAGTGTCAGTGTGACAGGGTGTTAGTGTGACAGGGTGTAAGTGTGACCGAGTGTCAGTTTGACAGGGTGTCAGTGTGACAGAGTGTCAGTTTGACAGGGTGTCAGTGTGACAGAGTGTCAGTGTGACAGAGTTACAGTGTGACAGGGTGTCAGTGTGACAGGATGTAAGTGTGACAGAGTGTCAGTGTGACAGGGTGTTAGTGTGACAGGGTGTAAGTGTGACCGAGTGTCAGTGTGACAGGGCGTCCGTGTGACAGGGTGTAAGTGTGGCAGGATGTCAGTGTGACATAGTGTCAGTGTGACAGTGACAGTGTGACAGAGTGTCAGCGTGACACTGTCAGTATGACAAGATGTCAGTGTGACAGTGTCAATATGATAGAGTGTCAGTGTGACAGAGTGTCAGTGTTAAACAGGGTGTCAGTCTGACAGAGTGTCTGTGTGACAAGGTTTCAGTGTGACAGAGTGTCAGTGTTACAGGGTGTCAGTGTGACAGAGTGTCAGTGTGACAGGGTGTCAGTGTTACAGAGTGTCAGTGTGACAGGGTGTCAGTGTTCCAGGGTGTCAGTGTTACAGGGTGTCAGTGTAACAGAGTGTCAGTGTGACAGGGGGTCAGTGTGACAGAGTGTCAGTGTGACAGGGTGTTAGTGTGACAGGGTGTCAGCGTGACAGAGTGTCAGTGTGACAGGGTGTCAGTGTTACAGGGTGTCAGTGTGACAGAGTGTCAGTGTGACAGAGTGTCAGTGTGACAGGATGTATGTGTGATAGAGTGTCAGTTTGACAGGGTGTCAGTGTGACAGGATGTACGTGTGACAGAGTGTCAGTGTGACAGTGTGACAGTGCGACAGGATGTCAGTGTGAAAGGGTGTCAGTGTGATAGAGTGTCAGTGTGACAGGGTGTCAGTGTGACACGGTGTCAGTGTGACAGGATGTATGTGTGACAGAGTGTCAGTGTGACAGGGTGTCAGTGTGACAGGATGTCAGTGTGAAAGGGTATCAGTGTGACAGTGTGTCAGTGTGACAGGATGTAAATGTGACAGAGTGTCAGTGTGACAGGGTGTCAGTGTGACAGGATGTCTGTGTGAAAGGGTGTCAGTGTGACAGTGACAGTGTGACAGAGTGTCAGCGTGACAGAGTGTCAGTGTGACAGAGTGTCAGTGTGACAAGGTGTCCGTGTCAGTGTTACAGAGTGTCAGTGTCAATGTTCTAGAGTGTCAGTGTGACAGGGTGTCAGTGTTCGTGTCGTGTAGTGTCAGTGTGACAGTGTGTCAGTGTGACAGTGTCAGTGTTACAGAGTGTTAGTGTGACATAGTATCAGTTTGACAGGGTGTCAATGTCGGTGTTACATAGTGTCACCGTGACGCAGTGTCTGTGTGACAGGATGTCAATTTGACAGGGTGTCAATGTGACAGGGTGTCAATGTCAGTGTTACATAGTTTCAAGGTGACAGAGTGTCGGTGTTACAGGGTGTCAGCATGACAGAGTGTCAGTGTGACAGGGTGTCAGTGTGACAGGATGTTAGTGTTACAGAGTGTCAGTGTGACAGGGTGTCAGTGTGACAGGGTGTCAGTATCAGTGTGACAGGGTGTCAGTGTGACAGGATGTTAGTGTTACAGAGTGTCAGTGTGACAGGGTGTCAGTGTGACAGGGTGTCAGTGTCAGTGTGACAGTGTCAGTGTGACAGGGTGTCAGTGTGACAGGGTGTCAATGTCAGTGTTACATAGTGTCAGGGTGACAGAGTGTCAGTGTGACAGAGTGTCAGTGTTACAGAGTGCCAGTGTGACAGGGTGTCAGTGTGACAGAGTATCAGTGTGACAGGGTGTCAGTGTGACAGGATGTTAGTGTTACAGAGTGTCAGTGTGACAGGGTGTCAGTGTGACAGGGTGTCAGTGTGACAGAGTGTCAGTGTGACAGGGTGTTAGTGTGACAGGGTGTCAGTGTGACAGAGTATCAGTGTGAGAGGGTGTCAGTGTGACAGGGTGTCAGTGTTACAGGATGTTAGTGTTACAGAGTGTCAGTGTGACAGGGTGTCAGTGTTACAGGGTGTCAGTGTGACAGGGTGTCAGTGTTACAGGGTGTCAGTGTGACAGGGTGTCAGTGTGACAGAGTGTCAGTGTGACAGGGTGTCAGTGTGACAGGTTGTCAGTGTGACAGAGTGTCAGTGTGACAGGGTGTCAGTGTGACAGAGTATCAGTGTGACAGGGTGTCAGTGTGACAGAGTGTCAGTGTGACAGGTTGTCAGTGTGACAGGGTGTCAGTGTGACAGGATGTCAGTGTGACAGAGTGTCAGTGTGACAGGGTGTCAGTGTGACAGAGTATCAGTGTGACAGGGTGTCAGTGTGACAGAGTGTCAGTGTGACAGGTTGTCAGTGTGACAGGGTGTCAGTGTTACAGGGAGTCAGTGTGACAGAGTGTCAGTGTGAGAGGATGTCAGTGTGACAGAGTGTCAGTGTGACAGGGTGTCAGTGTGACAGAGTGTCAGTGTGACAGGTTGTCAGTGTGACAGGGTGTCAGTGTTACAGGGAGTCAGTGTGACAGAGTGTCAGTGTGACAGGGTGTCAGTGTGACAGAGTATCAGTGTGACAGGGTGTCAGTGTGGCAGGGTGTCAGTGTGACAGGATGTCAGTGTGACAGAGTGTCAGTGTGACAGGGTGTCAGTGTTACAGGGTGTCAGTGTGACAGGTTGTCAGTGTGACAGGGTGTCAGTGTGACAGGATGTCAGTGTGACAGAGTGTCAGTGTGACAGGGTGTCAGTGTGACAGAGTGTCAGTGTGACAGGTTGTCAGTGTGACAGGGTGTCAGTGTTACAGGGAGTCAGTGTGACAGAGTGTCAGTGTGACAGGGTGTCAGTGTGACAGAGTATCAGTGTGACAGGGTGTCAGTGTGGCAGGGTGTCAGTGTGACAGGATGTCAGTGTGACAGAGTGTCAGTGTGACAGGGTGTCAGTGTTACAGGGTGTCAGTGTGACAGGGTGTCAGTGTGACAGGGTGTCAGTATCAGTGTGACAGGGTGTCAGTGTGACAGGATGTTAGTGTTACAGAGTGTCAGTGTGACAGGGTGTCAGTGTGACAGGGTGTCAGTGTCAGTGTGACAGTGTCAGTGTGACAGGGTGTCAGTGTGACAGGGTGTCAATGTCAGTGTTACATAGTGTCAGGGTGACAGAGTGTCAGTGTGACAGAGTGTCAGTGTTACAGAGTGCCAGTGTGACAGGGTGTCAGTGTGACAGAGTATCAGTGTGACAGGGTGTCAGTGTGACAGGATGTTAGTGTTACAGAGTGTCAGTGTGACAGGGTATCAGTGTGACAGGGTGTCAGTGTGACAGAGTGTCAGTGTGACAGGGTGTTAGTGTGACAGGGTGTCAGTGTGACAGAGTATCAGTGTGACAGGGTGTCAGTGTGACAGGGTGTCAGTGTTACAGGATGTTAGTGTTACAGAGTGTCAGTGTGACAGGGTGTCAGTGTTACAGGGTGTCAGTGTGACAGGGTGTCAGTGTTACAGGGTGTCAGTGTGACAGGGTGTCAGTATGACAGAGTGTCAGTGTGACAGGGTGTCAGTGTGACAGGGTGTCAGTGTGACAGGTTGTCAGTGTGACAGAGTGTCAGTGTGACAGGGTGTCAGTGTGACAGAGTATCAGTGTGACAGGGTGTCAGTGTGACAGAGTGTCAGTGTGACAGGCTGTCAGTGTGACAGAGTGTCAGTGTGACAGGGTGTCAGTGTTACAGGGTGTCAGTGTGACAGAGTGTCAGTGTGACAGGGTGTCAGTTTGACAGAGTATCAGTGTGACAGGGTGTCAGTGTGACAGGGTGTCAGTGTGACAGGATGTCAGTGTGACAGAGTGTCAGTGTGACAGGGTGTCAGTGTTACAGGGTGTCAGTGTGACAGGGTGTCAGTGTGACAGAGTGTCAGTGTGACAGGGTGTCAGTGTGACAGGTTGTCAGTGTGACAGAGTGTCAGTGTTACAGGGTGTCAGTGTGACAGGGTGTCAGTGTGACAGAGTATCAGTGTGACAGGGTGTCAGTGTGACAGAGTGTCAGTGTGACAGGGTGTCAGTGTGAAAGGGTATCAGTGTGACAGTGTGTCAGTGTGACAGGATGTAAATGTGACAGAGTGTCAGTGTGACAGGGTGTCAGTGTTACAGGGTGTCAGTGTGACAGGTTGTCAGTGTGACAGGGTGTCAGTGTGACAGGATGTCAGTGTGACAGAGTGTCAGTGTGACAGGGTGTCAGTGTGACAGAGTGTCAGTGTGACAGGTTGTCAGTGTGACAGGGTGTCAGTGTTACAGGGAGTCAGTGTGACAGAGTATCAGTGTGACAGGGTGTCAGTGTGACAGAGTATCAGTGTGACAGGGTGTCAGTGTGGCAGGGTGTCAGTGTGACAGGATGTCAGTGTGACAGAGTGTCAGTGTGACAGGGTGTCAGTGTTACAGGGTGTCAGTGTGACAGGGTGTCAGTGTGACAGGGTGTCAGTATCAGTGTGACAGGGTGTCAGTGTGACAGGATGTTAGTGTTACAGAGTGTCAGTGTGACAGGGTGTCAGTGTGACAGGGTGTCAGTGTCAGTGTGACAGTGTCAGTGTGACAGGGTGTCAGTGTGACAGGGTGTCAATGTCAGTGTTACATAGTGTCAGGGTGACAGAGTGTCAGTGTGACAGAGTGTCAGTGTTACAGAGTGCCAGTGTGACAGGGTGTCAGTGTGACAGAGTATCAGTGTGACAGGGTGTCAGTGTGACAGGATGTTAGTGTTACAGAGTGTCAGTGTGACAGGGTATCAGTGTGACAGGGTGTCAGTGTGACAGAGTGTCAGTGTGACAGGGTGTTAGTGTGACAGGGTGTCAGTGTGACAGAGTATCAGTGTGACAGGGTGTCAGTGTGACAGGGTGTCAGTGTTACAGGATGTTAGTGTTACAGAGTGTCAGTGTGACAGGGTGTCAGTGTTACAGGGTGTCAGTGTGACAGGGTGTCAGTGTGACAGAGTGTCAGTGTGACAGGGTGTCAGTGTGACAGGGTGTCAGTGTGACAGGTTGTCAGTGTGACAGAGTGTCAGTGTGACAGGGTGTCAGTGTGACAGAGTATCAGTGTGACAGGGTGTCAGTGTGACAGAGTGTCAGTGTGACAGGTTGTCAGTGTGACAGAGTGTCAGTGTGACAGGGTGTCAGTGTTACAGGGTGTCAGTGTGACAGAGTGTCAGTGTGACAGGGTGTCAGTTTGACAGAGTATCAGTGTGACAGGGTGTCAGTGTGACAGGGTGTCAGTGTGACAGGATGTCAGTGTGACAGAGTGTCAGTGTGACAGGGTGTCAGTGTTACAGGGTGTCAGTGTGACAGGGTGTCAGTGTGACAGGGTGTCAGTGTGACAGGTTGTCAGTGTGACAGAGTGTCAGTGTTACAGGGTGTCAGTGTGACAGGGTGTCAGTGTGACAGAGTATCAGTGTGACAGGGTGTCAGTGTGACAGAGTGTCAGTGTGACAGGGTGTCAGTGTGACAGGGTGTCAGTGTGACATGGTGTCAGTGTTACAGGGTGTCAGTGTGACAAGTGTCAGTGTGACACGGTGTCAGTGTGACAGGATGTATGTGTGACAGAGTGTCAGTGTGACAGGGTGTCAGTGTGACAGGATGTCAGTGTGAAAGGGTATCAGTGTGACAGTGTGTCAGTGTGACAGGATGTAAATGTGACAGAGTGTCAGTGTGACAGGGTGTCAGTGTGACAGGATGTCTGTGTGAAAGGGTGTCAGTGTGACAGTGACAGTGTGACAGAGTGTCAGCGTGACAGAGTGTCAGTGTGACAGAGTGTCAGTGTGACAAGGTGTCCGTGTCAGTGTTACAGAGTGTCAGTGTCAATGTTCTAGAGTGTCAGTGTGACAGGGTGTCAGTGTTCGTGTCGTGTAGTGTCAGTGTGACAGTGTGTCAGTGTGACAGTGTCAGTGTTACAGAGTGTTAGTGTGACATAGTATCAGTTTGACAGGGTGTCAATGTCGGTGTTACATAGTGTCACCGTGACGCAGTGTCTGTGTGACAGGATGTCAATTTGACAGGGTGTCAATGTGACAGGGTGTCAATGTCAGTGTTACATAGTTTCAAGGTGACAGAGTGTCGGTGTTACAGGGTGTCAGCGTGACAGAGTGTCAGTGTGACAGGGTGTCAGTGTGACAGGGTGTCAGTGTGACAGAGTATCAGTGTGACAGGGTATCAGTGTGACAGGGTGTCAGTGTGACAGGATATTAGTGTTACAGAGTGTCAGTGTGACAGGGTGTCAGTGTGACAGGGTGTCAGTATCAGTGTGACAGGGTGTCAGTGTGACAGGATGTTAGTGTTACAGAGTGTCAGTGTGACAGGGTGTCAGTGTGACAGGGTGTCAGTGTCAGTGTGACAGTGTCAGTGTGACAGGGTGTCAGTGTGACAGGGTGTCAATGTCAGTGTTACATAGTGTCAGAGTGACAGAGTGTCAGTGTGACAGAGTGTCAGTGTTACAGAGTGCCAGTGTGACAGGGTGTCAGTGTGACAGAGTATCAGTGTGACAGGGTGTCAGTGTGACAGGATGTTAGTGTTACAGAGTGTCAGTGTGACAGGGTGTCAGTGTGACAGGGTGTCAGTGTGACAGAGTGTCAGTGTGACAGGGTGTTAGTGTGACAGGGTGTCAGTGTGACAGAGTATCAGTGTGAGAGGGTGTCAGTGTGACAGGGTGTCAGTGTTACAGGATGTTAGTGTTACAGAGTGTCAGTGTGACAGGGTGTCAGTGTTACAGGGTGTCAGTGTGACAGGGTGTCAGTGTTACAGGGTGTCAGTGTGACAGGGTGTCAGTGTGACAGAGTGTCAGTGTGACAGGGTGTCAGTGTGACAGGTTGTCAGTGTGACAGAGTGTCAGTGTGACAGGGTGTCAGTGTGACAGAGTATCAGTGTGACAGGGTGTCAGTGTGACAGAGTGTCAGTGTGACAGGTTGTCAGTGTGACAGGGTGTCAGTGTGACAGGGTGTCAGTGTTACAGGGAGTCAGTGTGACAGAGTGTCAGTGTGACAGGGTGTCAGTGTGACAGAGTATCAGTGTGACAGGGTGTCAGTGTGGCAGGGTGTCAGTGTGACAGGATGTCAGTGTGACAGAGTGTCAGTGTGACAGGGTGTCAGTGTTACAGGGTGTCAGTGTGACAGGGTGTCAGTGTGACAGGGTGTCAGTATCAGTGTGACAAGGTGTCAGTGTGACAGGATGTTAGTGTTACAGAGTGTCAGTGTGACAGGGTGTCAGTGTGACAGGGTGTCAGTGTCAGTGTGACAGTGTCAGTGTGACAGGGTGTCAGTGTGACAGGGTGTCAATGTCAGTGTTACATAGTGTCAGGGTGACAGAGTGCCAGTGTGACAGGGTGTCAGTGTGACAGAGTATCAGTGTGACAGGGTGTCAGTGTGACAGGATGTTAGTGTTACAGAGTGCAGTGTGACAGGGTATCAGTGTGACAGGGTGTCAGTGTGACAGAGTGTCAGTGTGACAGGGTGTTAGTGTGACAGGGTGTCAGTGTGACAGAGTATCAGTGTGACAGGGTGTCAGTGTGACAGAGTGTCAGTGTGACAGGGTGTTAGTGTGACAGGGTGTCAGTGTGACAGAGTATCAGTGTGACAGGGTGTCAGTGTGACAGGGTGTCAGTGTTACAGGGTGTCAGTGTGTCAGAGTGTCAGTGTGACAGGGTGTCAGTGTGACAGGGTGTCAGTGTGACAGGTTGTCAGTGTGACAGAGTGTCAGTGTGACAGGGTGTCAGTGTGACAGAGTATCAGTGTGACAGGGTGTCAGTGTGACAGAGTGTCAGTGTGACAGGTTGTCAGTGTGACAGAGTGTCAGTGTGACAGGGTGTCAGTGTGACAGGGTGTCAGTGTGACAGGATGTCAGTGTGACAGGATGTCAGTGTGACAGAGTGTCAGTGTGACAGGGTGTCAGTGTTACAGGGTGTCAGTGTAACAGGGTGTCAGTGTGACAGAGTGTCAGTGTGACAGGGTGTCAGTGTGACAGGTTGTCAGTGTGACAGAGTGTCAGTGTTACAGGGTGTCAGTGTGACAGGGTGTCAGTGTGACAGAGTATCAGTGTGACAGGGTGTCAGTGTGACAGAGTGTCAGTGTGACAGGGTGTCAGTGTGACAGGGTGTCAGTGTGACATGGTGTCAGTGTTACAGGATGTCAGTGTGACAGAGTGTCGGTGTGACAGGGTGTCAATGTGACAGAGTATCAGTGTGACAGGGTGTCAGTGTGACAGGGTGTCAGTGTGACAGAGTATCAGTGTGACAGAGTATCAGTGTGACAGGGTGTCAGTGTGACAGGATGTTAGTGTTACAGACTGTCAGTGTGACAGGGTGTCAGTGTGACAGGGTATCAGTGTCAGTGTGACAGTGTCAGTGTGACAGGGTGTCAGTGTTACAGGGTGTCAGTGTTACAGAGTGCCAGTGTGACAGGGTGTCAGTGTGACAGAGTATCAGTGTGACAGGGTGTCAGTGTGACAGGATGTTAGTGTTACAGAGTGTCAGTGTGACAGGGTATCAGTGTGACAGGGTGTCAGTGTGACAGAGTGTCAGTGTGACAGGGTGTTAGTGTGACAGGGTGTCAGTGTGACAGAGTATCAGTGTGACAGGGTGTCAGTGTGACAGGGTGTCAGTGTTACAGGGTGTCAGTGTGTCAGAGTGTCAGTGTGACAGGGTGTCAGTGTGACAGGGTGTCAGTGTGACAGGTTGTCAGTGTGACAGAGTGTCAGTGTGACAGGGTGTCAGTGTGACAGAGTATCAGTGTGACAGGGTGTCAGTGTGACAGAGTGTCAGTGTGACAGGTTGTCAGTGTGACAGAGTGTCAGTGTGACAGGGTGTCAGTGTTACAGGGTGTCAGTGTGACAGGGTGTCAGTGTGACAGTGTGTCAGTGTGACAGGATGTCAGTGTGACAGAGTGTCAGTGTGACAGGGTGTCAGTGTTACAGGGTGTCAGTGTGACAGGGTGTCAGTGTGACAGAGTGTCAGTGTGACAGGGTGTCAGTGTGACAGGTTGTCAGTGTGACAGAGTGTCAGTGTTACTGGGTGTCAGTGTGACAGAGTGTCAGTGTGACAGGGTGTCAGTGTGACAGGGTGTCAGTGTGACATGGTGTCAGTGTTACAGGGTGTCAGTGTGACAGAGTGTCGGTGTGACAGGGTGTCAGTGTGACAGAGTATCAGTGTGACAGGGTGTCAGTGTGACAGGATGTCAGTGTGACAGGGTGTCAGTGTGACAGGGTGTCAGTGTGACATGGTGTCAGTGTTACAGGGTGTCAGTGTGACAGAGTGTCGGTGTGACAGGGTGTCAGTGTGACAGAGTATCAGTGTGACAGGGTGTCAGTGTGACAGGATGTCAGTGTGACAGGGTGTCAGTGTGACAGGGTGTCAGTGTGACAGAGTATCAGTGTGACAGAGTATCAGTGTGACAGGGTGTCAGTGTGACAGGATGTTAGTGTTACAGACTGTCAGTGTGACAGGGTGTCAGTGTGACAGGGTATCAGTGTCAGTGTGACAGTGTCAGTGTGACAGGGTGTCAGTGTTACAGGGTGTCAGTGTGACAGAGTGTCAGTGTGACAGGGTGTTAGTGTGACAGGGTGTCAGTGTGACAGGGTGTCAGTGTGACAGAGTGTCAGTGTGACAGGGTGTCAGTGTGACAGAGTGTCAGTGTGACAGGATGTATGTGTGACAGAGTGTCAGTGTGACAGAGCGTCAGTGTGACAGTGTCAGTGTGACAGGGTGTCAGTGTGACAGAGTGTCAGTGTGACAGGGTGTCAGTGTGACAGGGTGTCAGTGTCAGTGTGACAGGGTGTCAGTGTGACAGGGTGTCAGTGTTACAGGGTGTCAGTGTGACAGAGTGTCAGTGTGACAGGATGTCAGTGTGACAGAGTGTCAGTGTGACAGTGTCAGTGTGACAGGGTGTCAGTGTGACAGAGTGTCAGTGTGACAGGGTGTCAGTGTGACAGGGTGTCAGTGTCAGTGTGACAGGGTGTCAGTGTGACAGGGTGTCAGTGTTACAGGGTGTCAGTGTGACAGAGTGTCAGTGTGACAGGATGTCAGTGTGACAGAGTGTCAGTGTGACAGGGTGTCAGTGTGACAGGGTGTCAGTGTGACAGAGTATCAGTGTGACAGGGTGTCAGTGTGACAGAGTGTCAGTGTGACAGAGTGTCAGTGTGACAGGTTGTCAGTGTGACAGAGTGTCAGTGTGACAGGGTGTCAGTGTTACAGGGTGTCAGTGTGACAGGGTGTCAGTGTGACAGGGTGTCAGTGTGACAGGATGTCAGTGTGACAGAATGTCAGTGTGACAGGGTGTCAGTGTTACAGGGTGTCAGTGTGACAGGGTGTCAGTGTGACAGAGTGTCAGTGTGACAGGGTGTCAGTGTGACAGGTTGTCAGTGTGACAGAGTGTCAGTGTTACAGGGTGTCAGTGTGACAGGGTGTCAGTGTGACAGAGTATCAGTGTGACAGGGTGTCAGTGTGACAGAGTGTCAGTGTGACAGGGTGTCAGTGTGACAGGGTGTCAGTGTGACATGGTGTCAGTGTTACAGGGTGTCAGTGTGACAGAGTGTCGGTGTGACAGGGTGTCAGTGTGACAGAGTATCAGTGTGACAGGGTGTCAGTGTGACAGGATGTCAGTGTGACAGGGTGTCAGTGTGACAGGGTGTCAGTGTGACAGAGTATCAGTGTGACAGAGTATCAGTGTGACAGGGTGTCAGTGTGACAGGATGTTAGTGTTACAGACTGTCAGTGTGACAGGGTGTCAGTGTGACAGGGTATCAGTGTCAGTGTGACAGTGTCAGTGTGACAGGGTGTCAGTGTTACAGGGTGTCAGTGTGACAGAGTGTCAGTGTGACAGGGTGTTAGTGTGACAGGGTGTCAGTGTGACAGGGTGTCAGAGTGACAGAGTGTCAGTGTGACAGGGTGTCAGTGTGACAGAGTGTCAGTGTGACAGGATGTATGTGTGACAGAGTGTCAGTGTGACAGAGTGTCAGTGTGACAGTGTCAGTGTGACAGGGTGTCAGTGTGACAGAGTGTCAGTGTGACAGGGTGTCAGTGTGACAGGGTGTCAGTGTCAGTGTGACAGGGTGTCAGTGTGACAGGGTGTCAGTGTTACAGGGTGTCAGTGTGACAGAGTGTTAGTGTGACAGGATGTCAGTGTGACAGAGTGTCAGTGTGACAGGGTGTCAGTGTGACAGGGTGTCAGTGTGACAGAGTATCAGTGTGACAGGGTGTCAGTGTGACAGAGTGTCAGTGTGACAGAGTGTCAGTGTGACAGGGTGTCAGTGTTACAGGGTGTCAGTGTGACAGAGTGTCAGTGTGACAGGGTGTCAGTGTGACAGAGTATCAGTGTGACAGGGTGTCAGTGTGACAGGGTGTCAGTGTGACAGGATGTCAGTGTGACAGGGTGTCAATGTGACAGGGTGTCAGTGTGACAGAATATCAGTGTGACAGAGTATCAGTGTGACAGGGTGTCAGTGTGACAGGATGTTAGTGTTACAGACTGTCAGTGTGACAGGGTGTCAGTGTGACAGGGTGTCAGTGTCAGTGTGACAGTGTCAGTGTGACAGGGTGTCAGTGTTACAGGGTGTCAGTGTGACAGAGTGTCAGTGTGACAGGTTGTTAGTGTGACAGGGTGTCAGTGTGACAGGGTGTCAGTGTGACAGAGTGTCAGTGTGACAGGGTGTCAGTGTGACAGAGTGTCAGTGTGACAGGATGTATGTGTGACAGAGTGTCAGTGTGACAGAGTGTCAGTGTCAGTGTGACAGTGTCAGTGTGACAGGGTGTCAGTGTGACAGAGTGTCAGTGTGACAGTGTGTCAGTGTGACAGAGTATCAGTGTGACAGGGTGTCAGTGTGACAGGGTGTCAGTGTCAGTGTGACAGGGTGTCAGTGTGACAGGGTGTCAGTGTTACAGGGTGTCAGTGTGACAGAGTGTCGGTGTGACAGGGTGTCAGTGTGACAGAGTATCAGTGTGACAGGGTGTCAGTGTGACAGGATGTCAGTGTGACAGGGTGTCAGTGTGACAGGGTGTCTGTGTGACAGAGTATCAGTGTGACAGAGTATCAGTGTGACAGGGTGTCAGTGTGACAGGATGTCAGTGTGACAGAGTGTCAGTGTGACAGGGTGTCAGTGTTACAGGGTGTCAGTGTGACAGGGTGTCAGTGTGACAGAGTGTCAGTGTGACAGGGTGTCAGTGTGACAGGTTGTCAGTGTGACAGAGTGTCAGTGTTACAGGGTGTCAGTGTGACAGGGTGTCAGTGTGACAGAGTATCAGTGTGACAGGGTGTCAGTGTGACAGAGTGTCAGTGTGACAGGGTGTCAGTGTGACAGGGTGTCAGTGTGACATGGTGTCAGTGTTACAGGGTGTCAGTGTGACAGAGTGTCGGTGTGACAGGGTGTCAGTGTGACAGAGTATCAGTGTGACAGGGTGTCAGTGTGACAGGATGTCAGTGTGACAGGGTGTCAGTGTGACAGGGTGTCTGTGTGACAGAGTATCAGTGTGACAGAGTATCAGTGTGACAGGGTGTCAGTGTGACAGGATGTTAGTGTTACAGACTGTCAGTGTGACAGGGTGTCAGTGTGACAGGGTATCAGTGTCAGTGTGACAGTGTCAGTGTGACAGGGTGTCAGTGTTACAGGGTGTCAGTGTGACAGAGTGTCAGTGTGACAGGGTGTTAGTGTGACAGTGTGTCAGTGTGACAGGGTGTCAGTGTGACAGAGTGTCAGTGTGACAGGGTGTCAGTGTGACAGAGTGTCAGTGTGACAGGATGTATGTGTGACAGAGTGTCAGTGTGACAGTGTCAGTGTGACAGTGTCAGTGTGACAGGGTGTCAGTGTGACAGAGTGTCAGTGTGACAGGGTGTCAGTGTGACAGGGTGTCAGTGTCAGTGTGACAGGGTGTCAGTGTGACAGGGTGTCAGTGTTACAGGGTGTCAGTGTGACAGAGTGTCAGTGTGACAGGATGTCAGTGTGACAGAGTGTCAGTGTGACAGGGTGTCAGTGTGACAGGGTGTCAGTGTGACAGAGTATCAGTGTGACAGGGTGTCAGTGTGACAGAGTGTCAGTGTGACAGAGTGTCAGTGTGACAGGGTGTCAGTGTTACAGGGTGTCAGTGTGACAGAGTGTCAGTGTGACAGGGTGTCAGTGTGACAGAGTATCAGTGTGACAGGGTGTCAGTGTGACAGTGTGTCAGTGTGACAGGATGTCAGTGTGACAGGGTGTCAATGTGACAGGGTGTCAGTGTGACAGAATATCAGTGTGACAGAGTATCAGTGTGACAGGGTGTCAGTGTGACAGGATGTTAGTGTTACAGACTGTCAGTGTGACAGGGTGTCAGTGTGACAGGGTGTCAGTGTCAGTGTGACAGTGTCAGTGTGACAGGGTGTCAGTGTTACAGGGTGTCAGTGTGACAGAGTGTCAGTGTGACAGGGTGTTAGTGTGACAGGGTGTCAGTGTGACAGGGTGTCAGTGTGACAGAGTGTCAGTGTGACAGGGTGTCAGTGTGACAGAGTGTCAGTGTGACAGGATGTATGTGTGACAGAGTGTCAGTGTGACAGAGTGTCAGTGTCAGTGTGACAGTGTCAGTGTGACAGGGTGTCAGTGTGACAGAGTGTCAGTGTGACAGTGTGTCAGTGTGACAGAGTATCAGTGTGACAGGGTGTCAGTGTGACAGGGTGTCAGTGTCAGTGTGACAGGGTGTCAGTGTGACAGGGTGTCAGTGTTACAGGGTGTCAGTGTGACAGGGTGTCAGTGTGACAGAGTGTCAGTGTGACAGGATGTATGTGTGACAGAGTGTCAGAGTGACAGAGTGTCAGTGTGACAGGGTATCAGTGTGACAGAGTGTCAGTGTGACAGGATGCAAGTGTGACAGAGTGTCAGTGTGACAGGATGTAAGTGTGACAGAGTCTCAGTGTGACAGGGTGTCAGTGTGACAGGATGTCAGTGTGAAAGGGTGTCAGTGTGCCAGTGACAGTGTGACAGAGTGTCCGTGTGACAGAGTGTCAGTGTCAGTGTTGTGTCAGGGTGACAGAGTGTCAATGTCAGTGTGATAGAGTGTCAGTGTTACGGAGTGTCAGTGTGACCGAGTGTCAGTGTCAGTGTCAGTGTCAGTGTTACAGAGTGTCAATGTCAGTGTGATAGAGTGTCAGTGTTACGGAGTGTCAGTGTGACAGAGTGTCAGTGTCAGGGTGGTGTCAGTGTGACAGGATGTCAGTGTGACAGAGTGTCAGTGTGACAGTGTGTCAGCGTGACAGAGTGTCAGTGTGACAGGGTGTCAGTGTGACAGGATGTACGTGTGACAGAGTGTCAGTGTGACAGGGTGTCAGTGTGACAGGATGTCAATGTGAAAGGGTGTCAGTGTGACAGGATGTAAGTGTGGCAGAGTGTCAGTTTGACAGGGTGTCAGTGTGACAGGGTGTCAGCGTGACAGAGTGTCAGTATGACAGGGTGTCAGTGTGACAGAGTGTCAGTGTGACAGGGTGACAGTGTGACAAGATGTCAGTGTGAAGGGGTGTCAGTGTGACAGAGAGTCAGTGTGACAGGGTGTCAGTGTGACAGGATGGAAGTGTGGCAGAGTTTGACAGAGTGTCAGTGTGACAGAGTGTCAGTGTGACAGAGTGTCAGAGTGACAGAGTGATTTTGTGACAGGGTGTCAGTGTGACAGGGTGTAAGTGTGACCGAGTGTCAGTGTGACAGGGCGTCAGTGTGACAGGATGTAAGTGTGACAGGATGTCAGTGTGACAGAGTGTCAGTGTGACAAGGTTTCAGTGTGACAGAGTGTCAGTGTTACAGTTTGTCAGTGTGACAGAGTGTCAGTGTTGTGAAGTGTCAGTGTGACAGAGTGTCAGTGTTACAGCCTGTCAGTGTGACAGGATGTAAGTGTGACTGAGTGTCAGTGTGACAGGGTGTTAGTGTGACAGGATGTAAGTGTGACAGAGTGTCAGTGTGACAGGATGTCAGTGTGAAAGGGTGTAAGTGTGACAGTGACAGTGTGACAGAGTGTCAGCATGGCAGACTGTCAGTGTGACAAGGTGTCAGTGTGACAGTGTCAATATGATAGAGTGTCAGTGTTAAACAGGGTGTCAGTGTGAAAGGGTGTCAGTGTGACAGGATGTAAGTGTGGCAGAGTGTCAGTTTGACAGGGTGTCAGTGTGACAGAGTGTCAGTGTGACAGTGTGTCAGCATGACAGAGTGTCAGTGTTACAGGGTGTCAGTGTGACAGAGTGTCAGTGTGACAGGATGTATGTGTGATAGAGTATCAGTTTGACAGGGTGTCAGTGTGACAGGATGTACGTGTGACAGAGTGTCAGTGTGACCGGGTGTCAGTGTGACAGGGTGTCAGTGTCAGTGTGACAGAGTGTTAGTGTGACAAGGTGTCAGTGTGACAGGGTGTCAGTGTGACAGAGAGTCAGTGTGACAGAGAGTCAGCGTGACAGGGTGTCAGTGTTGTGTAGTGTCAGTGTTGTGTAGTGTCAGTGTGACAGGGTGTCAGTGTGACAGGATGTATGTGTGACAGGGTGTCAGTGTGACAGAGTGTCAGTATGACAGGGTGTCAGTGTGACAAGATGTCAGTATGGCAGAGTGTCAGTGTGACAGGGTGTCAGTATGACAGGGTGTCAGTTTGACAGAGTGTCAGTGTGACAAAGTGTCAGTGTGACAGTGTGTCAGCGTGACAGAGTGTCAGTGTGACAGGATGTACATGTGACAGAGTGTCAGTGTGACAGGGTGTAAGTGTGGCAGAGTGTCAGTTTGACAGGGTGTCAGTGTGACAGAGTGTCAGTGTGACAGAGTTACAGTGTGACAGGGTGTCAGTGTGACAGGATGTAAGTGTGACAGAGTGTCAGTGTGACAGGGTGTTAGTGTGACAGGGTGTAAGTGTGACCGAGTGTCAGTGTGACAGGGCGTCCGTGTGACAGGGTGTAAGTGTGGCAGGATGTCAGTGTGACATAGTGTCAGTGTGACAGTGACAGTGTGACAGAGTGTCAGCGTGACACTGTCAGTATGACAAGATGTCAGTGTGACAGTGTCAATATGATAGAGTGTCAGTGTGACAGAGTGTCAGTGTTAAACAGGGTGTCAGTCTGACAGAGTGTCTGTGTGACAAGGTTTCAGTGTGACAGAGTGTCAGTGTTACAGGGTGTCAGTGTGACAGGGTGTCAGTGTTACAGAGTGTCAGTGTGACAGGGTGTCAGTGTTCCAGGGTGTCAGTGTTACAGGGTGTCAGTGTAACAGAGTGTCAGTGTGACAGGGGGTCAGTGTGACAGAGTGTCAGTGTGACAGGGTGTTAGTGTGACAGGGTGTCAGCGTGACAGAGTGTCAGTGTGACAGGGTGTCAGTGTTACAGGGTGTCAGTGTGACAGAGTGTCAGTGTGACAGAGTGTCAGTGTGACAGGATGTATGTGTGATAGAGTGTCAGTTTGACATGGTGTCAGTGTGACAGGATGTACGTGTGACAGAGTGTCAGTGTGACAGTGTGACAGTGCGACAGGATGTCAGTGTGAAAGGGTGTCAGTGTGATAGAGTGTCAGTGTGACAGGGTGTCAGTGTGACAGGATGTCAGTGTGGCAGAGTGTCAGTTTGACAGGGTGTCAGTGTGACAGAGTGTCAGTGTGACATTGTGTCAGTGTGACAGGATGTATGTGTGACAAGTGTCAGTGTGACACGGTGTCAGTGTGACAGGATGTATGTGTGACAGAGTGTCAGTGTGACAGGGTGTCAGTGTGACAGGATGTCAGTGTGAAAGGGTATCAGTGTGACAGTGTGTCAGTGTGACAGGATGTAAATGTGACAGAGTGTCAGTGTGACAGGGTGTCAGTGTGACAGGATGTCTGTGTGAAAGGGTGTCAGTGTGACAGTGACAGAGTGTCAGCGTGACAGAGTGTCAGTGTGACAGAGTGTCAGTGTGACAAGGTGTCCGTGTCAGTGTTACAGAGTGTCAGTGTCAATGTTCTAGAGTGTCAGTGTGACAGGGTGTCAGTGTTCGTGTCGTGTAGTGTCAGTGTGACAGTGTGTCAGTGTGACAGTGTCAGTGTTACAGAGTGTTAGTGTGACATAGTATCAGTTTGACAGGGTGTCAATGTCGGTGTTACATAGTGTCACCGTGACGCAGTGTCTGTGTGACAGGATGTCAATTTGACAGGGTGTCAATGTGACAGGGTGTCAATGTCAGTGTTACATAGTTTCAAGGTGACAGAGTGTCGGTGTTACAGGGTGTCAGCGTGACAGAGTATCAGTGTGACAGGGTGTCAGTGTGACAGGGTGTCAGTGTGACAGAGTATCAGTGTGACAGGGTGTCAGTGTGACAGGATGTTAGTGTTACAGAGTGTCAGTGTGACAGGGTGTCAGTGTGACAGGGTGTCAGTATCAGTGTGACAGGGTGTCAGTGTGACAGGATGTTAGTGTTACAGAGTGTCAGTGTGACAGGGTGTCAGTGTGACAGGGTGTCAGTGTCAGTGTGACAGTGTCAGTGTGACAGGGTGTCAGTGTGACAGGGTGTCAATGTCAGTGTTACATAGTGTCAGGGTGACAGAGTGTCAGTGTGACAGAGTGTCAGTGTTACAGAGTGCCAGTGTGACAGGGTGTCAGTGTGACAGAGTATCAGTGTGACAGGGTGTCAGTGTGACAGGATGTTAGTGTTACAGAATGTCAGTGTGACAGGGTGTCAGTGTGACAGGGTGTCAGTGTGACAGAGTGTCAGTGTGACAGGGTGTTAGTGTGACAGGGTGTCAGTGTGACAGAGTATCAGTGTGACAGGGTGTCAGTGTGACAGGGTGTCAGTGTTACAGGATGCTAGTGTTACAGAGTGTCAGTGTGACAGGGTGTCAGTGTTACAGGGTGTCAGTGTGACAGGGTATCAGTGTTACAGGGTGTTAGTGTGACAGTGTGACAGTGCGACAGGATGTCAGTGTGAAAGGGTGTCAGTGTGATAGAGTGTCAGTGTGACAGGGTGTCAGTGTGACAGGATGTCAGTGTGGCAGAGTGTCAGTTTGACAGGGTGTCAGTGTGACAGAGTGTCAGTGTGACAGTGTGTCAGTGTGACAGGATGTATGTGTGACAAGTGTCAGTGTGACACGGTGTCAGTGTGACAGGATGTATGTGTGACAGAGTGTCAGTGTGACAGGGTGTCAGTGTGACAGGATGTCAGTGTGAAAGGGTATCAGTGTGACAGTGTGTCAGTGTGACAGGATGTAAATGTGACAGAGTGTCAGTGTGACAGGGTGTCAGTGTGACAGGATGTCTGTGTGAAAGGGTGTCAGTGTGACAGTGACAGTGTGACAGAGTGTCAGCGTGACAGAGTGTCAGTGTGACAGAGTGTCAGTGTGACAAGGTGTCCGTGTCAGTGTTACAGAGTGTCAGTGTCAATGTACTAGAGTGTCAGTGTGACAGGGTGTCAGTGTTCGTGTCGTGTAGTGTCAGTGTGACAGTGTGTCAGTGTGACAGTGTCAGTGTTACAGAGTGTTAGTGTGACATAGTATCAGTTTGACAGGGTGTCAATGTCGGTGTTACATAGTGTCACCGTGACGCAGTGTCTGTGTGACAGGATGTCAATTTGACAGGGTGTCAATGTGACAGGGTGTCAATGTCAGTGTTACATAGTTTCAAGGTGACAGAGTGTCGGTGTTACAGGGTGTCAGCGTGACAGAGTGTCAGTGTGACAGGGTGTCAGTGTGACAGGGTGTCAGTGTGACAGAGTATCAGTGTGACAGGGTGTCAGTGTGACAGGATGTTAGTGTTACAGAGTGTCAGTGTGACAGGGTGTCAGTGTGACAGGGTGTCAGTATCAGTGTGACAGGGTGTCAGTGTGACAGGATGTTAGTGTTACAGAGTGTCAGTGTGACAGGGTGTCAGTGTGACAGGGTGTCAGTGTCAGTGTGACAGTGTCAGTGTGACAGGGTGTCAGTGTGACAGGGTGTCAATGTCAGTGTTACATAGTGTCAGGGTGACAGAGTGTCAGTGTGACAGAGTGTCAGTGTTACAGAGTGCCAGTGTGACAGGGTGTCAGTGTGACAGAGTATCAGTGTGACAGGGTGTCAGTGTGACAGGATGTTAGTGTTACAGAGTGTCAGTGTGACAGGGTGTCAGTGTGACAGGGTGTTAGTGTGACAGGGTGTCAGTGTGACAGAGTATCAGTGTGACAGGGTGTCAGTGTGACAGGGTGTCAGTGTTACAGGATGTTAGTGTTACATAGTGTCAGTGTGACAGGGTGTCAGTGTTACAGAGTGTCAGTGTGACAGGGTGTCAGTGTGACAGAGTGTCAGTGTGACAGGGTGTCAGTGTGACAGGGTGTCAGTGTGACAGGTTGTCAGTGTGACAGAGTGTCAGTGTGACAGGGTGTCAGTGTGACAGAGTATCAGTGTGACAGGGTGTCAGTGTGACAGAGTGTCAGTGTGACAGGTTGTCAGTGTGACAGAGTGTCAGTGTGACAGGGTGTCAGTGTGACAGAGTATCAGTGTGACAGGGTGTCAGTGTGGCAGGGTGTCAGTGTGACAGGATGTCAGTGTGACAGAGTGTCAGTGTGACAGGGTGTCAGTGTTACAGGGTGTCAGTGTGACAGGGTGTCAGTGTGACAGGGTGTCAGTATCAGTGTGACAGGGTGTCAGGGTGACAGGATGTTAGTGTTACAGAGTGTCAGTGTGACAGGGTGTCAGTGTGACAGGGTGTCAGTGTCAGTGTGACAGTGTCAGTGTGACAGGGTGTCAGTGTGACAGGGTGTCAATGTCAGTGTTACATAGTGTCAGGGTGACAGAGTGTCAGTGTGACAGAGTGTCAGTGTTACAGAGTGCCAGTGTGACAGGGTGTCAGTGTGACAGAGTATCAGTGTGACAGGGTGTCAGTGTGACAGGATGTTAGTGTTACAGAGTGTCAGTGTGACAGGGTGTCAGTGTGACAGGGTGTCAGTGTGACAGAGTGTCAGTGTGACAGGGTGTTAGTGTGACAGGGTGTCAGTGTGACAGAGTATCAGTGTGACAGGGTGTCAGTGTGACAGGGTGTCAGTGTTACAGGATGTTAGTGTTACAGAGTGTCAGTGTGACAGGGTGTCAGTGTTACAGGGTGTCAGTGTGACAGGGTGTCAGTGTTACAGGGTGTCAGTGTGACAGGGTGTCAGTGTGACAGAGTGTCAGTGTGACAGGGTGTCAGTGTGACAGGGTGTCAGTGTGACAGAGTATCAGTGTGACAGGGTGTCAGTGTGACAGAGTGTCAGTGTGACAGGTTGTCAGTGTGACAGAGTGTCAGTGTGACAGGGTGTCAGTGTGACAGGTTGTCAGTGTGACAGAGTGTCAGTGTGACAGGGTGTCAGTGTGACAGAGTATCAGTGTGACAGGGTGTCAGTGTGACAGAGTGTCAGTGTGACAGGTTGTCAGTGTGACAGAGTGTCAGTGTGACAGGGTGTCAGTGTTACAGGGTGTCAGTGTGACAGAGTGTCAGTGTGACAGGGTGTCAGTGTGACAGAGTATCAGTGTGACAGGGTGTCAGTGTGACAGGGTGTCAGTGTGACAGGATGTCAGTGTGACAGAGTGTCAGTGTGACAGGGTGTCAGTGTTACAGGGTGTCAGTGTGACAGGGTGTCAGTGTGACAGAGTGTCAGTGTGACAGGGTGTCAGTGTGACAGGTTGTCAGTGTGACAGAGTGTCAGTGTTACAGGGTGTCAGTGTGACAAGGTGTCAGTGTGACAGAGTATCAGTGTGACAGGGTGTCAGTGTGACAGAGTGTCAGTGTGACAGGGTGTCAGTGTGACAGGGTGTCAGTGTGACATGGTGTCAGTGTTACAGGGTGTCAGTGTGACAGAGTGTCAGTGTGACAGGGTGTCAGTGTGACAGAGTATCAGTGTGACAGGGTGTCAGTGTGACAGGGTGTCAGTGTGACAGGATGTCAGTGTGACAGGGTGTCAGTGTGACAGAGTATCAGTGTGACAGAGTATCAGTGTGACAGGGTGTCAGTGTGACAGGATGTTAGTGTTACAGACTGTCAGTGTGACAGGGTGTCAGTGTGACAGGGTGTCAGTGTCAGTGTGACAGTGTCAGTGTGACAGGGTGTCAGTGTTACAGGGTGTCAGTGTGACAGAGTGTCAGTGTGACAGGGTGTTAGTGTGACAGGGTGTCAGTGTGACAGGGTGTCAGTGTGACAGAGTGTCAGTGTGACAGGGTGTCAGTGTGACAGAGTGTCAGTGTGACAGGATGTATGTGTGACAGAGTGTCAGTGTGACAGAGTGTCAGTGTCAGTGTGACAGTGTCAGTGTGACAGGGTGTCAGTGTGACAGAGTGTCAGTGTGACAGGGTGTCAGTGTGACAGAGTATCAGTGTGACAGGGTGTCAGTGTGACAGGGTGTCAGTGTCAGTGTGACAGGGTGTCAGTGTGACAGAGTGTCAGTGTGACAGGGTGTCAGTGTGACAGAGTGTCAGTGTGACAGGGTGTCAGTGTGACAGAGTATCAGTGTGACAGAGTATCAGTGTGACAGGGTGTCAGTGTGACAGGATGTTAGTGTTACAGACTGTCAGTGTGACAGGGTGTCAGTGTGACAGGGTGTCAGTGTCAGTGTGACAGTGTCAGTGTGACAGGGTGTCAGTGTTACAGGGTGTCAGTGTGACAGAGTGTCAGTGTGACAGGGTGTTAGTGTGACAGGGTGTCAGTGTGACAGGGTGTCAGTGTGACAGAGGGTCAGTGTGACAGGGTGTCAGTGTGACAGAGTGTCAGTGTGACAGGGTGTATGTGTGACAGAGTGTCAGTGTGACAGAGTGTCAGTGTCAGTGTGACAGTGTCAGTGTGACAGGGTGTCAGTGTGACAGGGTGTCAGTGTCAGTGTGACAGGGTGTCAGTGTGACAGAGTGTCAGTGTGACAGGGTGTCAGTGTGACAGAGTGTCAGTGTGACAGGGTGGCAGTGTGACAGGGTGTCAGTGTGACAGAGTATCAGTGTGACAGGGTGTCAGTGTGACAGAGTGTCAGTGTGACAGGGTGTCAGTGTGACAGGGTGTCAGTGTGACAGAGTATCAGTGTGACAGGGTGTCAGTGTGACAGGGTTTCAGTGTGACAGGGTGTCAGTGTGACAGAGTATCAGTGTGACAGAGTATCAGTGTGACAGGGTGTCAGTGTGACAGGATGTTAGTGTTACAGACTGTCAGTGTGACAGGGTGTCAGTGTGACAGGGTGTCAGTGTCAGTGTGACAGGGTGTCAGTGTTACAGGGTGTCAGTGTGACAGAGTGTCAGTGTGACAGGGTGTAAGTGTGACAGCGTGTCAGTGTGACAGGGTGTCAGTGTGACAGAGTGTCAGTGTGACAGGGTGTCAGTGTGACAGAGTGTCAGTGTGACAGGATGTATGTGTGACAGAGTGTCAGTGTAACAGAGTGTCAGTGTCAGTGTGACAGTGTCAGTGTGACAGGGTGTCAGTGTGACAGAGTGTCAGTGTGACAGGGTGTCAGTGTGACAGAGTATCAGTGTGACAGGGTGTCAGTGTGACAGGGTGTCAGTGTCAGTGTGACAGGGTGTCAGTGTGACAGGGTGTCAGTGTGACAGAGTGTCAGTGTGACAGGATGTATGTGTGACAGAGTGTCAGAGTGACAGAGTGTCAGTGTGACAGGGTGTCAGTGTGACAGGGTGTCAGTGTTACAGGGTGTCAGTGTGACAGAGTGTCAGTGTGACAGGGTGTCAGTGTGACAGAGTATCAGTGTGACAGGGTGTCAGTGTGACAGGGTGTCAGTGTGACAGAGTATCAGTGTGACAGAGTATCAGTGTGACAGGGTGTCAGTGTGACAGGATGTTAGTGTTACAGACTGTCAGTGTGACAGGGTGTCAGTGTGACAGGGTGTCAGTGTCAGTGTGACAGTGTCAGTGTGACAGGGTGTCAGTGTTACAGGGTGTCAGTGTGACAGAGTGTCAGTGTGGCAGGGTGTAAGTGTGACAGGGTGTCAGTGTGACAGGGTGTCAGTGTGACAGAGTGTCAGTGTGACAGGGTGTCAGTGTGACAGGGTGTCAGTGTGACAGAGTATCAGTGCGACAGGGTGTCAGTGTGACAGGGTGTCAGTGTCAGTGTGACAGGGTGTCAGTGTGACAGGGTGTCAGTGTTACAGGGTGTCAGTGTGACAGGGTGTCAGTGTGACAGAGTGTCAGTGTGACAGGATGTATGTGTGACAGAGTGTCAGAGTGACAGAGTGTCAGTGTGACAGGGTGTCAGTGTGACAGGGTGTCAGTGTTACAGGGTGTCAGTGTGACAGAGTGTCAGTGTGACAGGGTGTCAGTGTGACAGAGTATCAGTGTGACAGGGTGTCAGTGTGACAGGGTGTCAGTGTGACAGAGTATCAGTGTGACAGAGTATCAGTGTGACAGGGTGTCAGTGTGACAGGATGTTAGTGTTACAGACTGTCAGTGTGACAGGGTGTCAGTGTGACAGGGTGTCAGTGTCAGTGTGACAGTGTCAGTGTGACAGGGTGTCAGTGTTACAGGGTGTCAGTGTGACAGAGTGTCAGTGTGGCAGGGTGTAAGTGTGACAGGGTGTCAGTGTGACAGGGTGTCAGTGTGACAGAGTGTCAGTGTGACAGGGTGTCAGTGTGACAGAGTGTCAGTGTGACAGGATGCAAGTGTGACAGAGTGTCAGTGTGACAGGATGTAAGTGTGACAGAGTCTCAGTGTGATAGGGTGTCAGTGTGACATGATGTCAGTGTGAAAGGGTGTCAGTGTGACAGTGACAGTGTGACAGAGTGTCCGTGTGACAGAGTGTCAGTGTCAGTGTTGTGTCAGGGTGACAGAGTGTCAATGTCAGTGTGATAGAGTGTCAGTGTTACGGAGTGTCAGTGTGACCGAGTGTCAGTGTCAGTGTCAGTGTCAGTGTTACAGAGTGTCAATGTCAGTGTGATAGAGTGTCAGTGTTACGGAGTGTCAGTGTGACAGAGTGTCAGTGTCAGGGTGGTGTCAGTGTGTCAGGATGTCAGTGTGACAGAGTGTCAGTGTGACAGTGTGTCAGCGTGACAGAGTGTCAGTGTGACAGGGTGTCAGTGTGACAGGATGTACGTGTGACAGAGTGTCAGTGTGACAGGGTGTCAGTGTGACAGGATGTCAATGTGAAAGGGTGTCAGTGTGACAGGATGTAAGTGTGGCAGAGTGTCAGTTTGACAGGGTGTCAGTGTGACAGGGTGTCAGCGTGACAGAGTGTCAGTATGACAGGGTGTCTGTGTGACAGAGTGTCAGTGTGACAGGGTGACAGTGTGACAAGATGTCAGTGTGAAGGGGTGTCAGTGTGACAGAGAGTCAGTGTGACAGGGTGTCAGTGTGACAGGATGGAAGTGTGGCAGAGTTTGACAGAGTGTCAGTGTGACAGAGTGTCAGTGTGACAGAGTGTCAGAGTGACAGAGTGATTTTGTGACAGGATGTCAGTGTGACAGGGTGTAAGTGTGACCGAGTGTCAGTGTGACAGGGTGTAAGTGTGACCGAGTGTTAGTGTGACAGAGTGTCAGTGTTAAACAGGGTGTCAGTGTGACAGAGTGTCAGTGTGACAAGGTTTCAGTGTGACAGAGTGTCAGTGTTACAGTTTGTCAGTGTGACAGAGTGTCAGTGTTGTGAAGTGTCAGTGTGACAGAGTGTCAGTGTTACAGCCTGTCAGTGTGACAGGATGTAAGTGTGACTGAGTGTCAGTGTGACAGGGTGTTAGTGTGACAGGATGTAAGTGTGACAGAGTGTCAGTGTGACAGGATGTCAGTGTGAAAGGGTGTAAGTGTGACAGTGACAGTGTGACAGAGTGTCAGCATGGCAGACTGTCAGTGTGACAAGGTGTCAGTGTGACAGTGTCAATATGATAGAGTGTCAGTGTTAAACAGGGTGTCAGTGTGAAAGGGTGTCAGTGTGACAGGATGTAAGTGTGGCAGAGTGTCAGTTTGACAGGGTGTCAGTGTGACAGAGTGTCAGTGTGACAGTGTGTCAGCATGACAGAGTGTCAGTGTTACAGGGTGTCAGTGTGACAGAGTGTCAGTGTGACAGGATGTATGTGTGATAGAGTATCAGTTTGACAGGGTGTCAGTGTGACAGGATGTACGTGTGACAGAGTGTCAGTGTGACCGGGTGTCAGTGTGACAGGGTGTCAGTGTCAGTGTGACAGAGTGTTAGTGTGACAGGGTGTCAGTGTTACAGGGTGTCAGTGTGACAGAGTGTCAGTGTGACAGGGTGTCAGCGTGACAGAGTGTCAGTGTTGTGTAGTGTCAGTGTTGTGTAGTGTCAGTGTGACAGGGTGTCAGTGTGACAGGATGTATGTGTGACAGGGTGTCAGTGTGACAGAGTGTCAGTATGACAGGGTGTCAGTGTGACAAGATGTCAGTATGGCAGAGTGTCAGTGTGACAGGGTGTCAGTATGACAGGGTGTCAGTTTGACAGAGTGTCAGTGTGACAAAGTGTCAGTGTGACAGTGTGTCAGCGTGACAGAGTGTCAGTGTGACAGGATGTACATGTGACAGAGTGTCTGTGTGACAGGGTGTAAGTGTGGCAGAGTGTCAGTTTGACAGGGTGTCAGTGTGACAGAGTGTCAGTGTGACAGAGTTACAGTGTGACAGGGTGTCAGTGTGACAGGATGTAAGTGTGACAGAGTGTCAGTGTGACAGGGTGTTAGTGTGACAGGGTGTAAGTGTGACCGAGTGTCAGTGTGACAGGGCGTCCGTGTGACAGGGTGTAAGTGTGGCAGGATGTCAGTGTGACATAGTGTCAGTGTGACAGTGACAGTGTGACAGAGTGTCAGCGTGACACTGTCAGTATGACAAGATGTCAGTGTGACAGTGTCAATATGATAGAGTGTCAGTGTGACAGAGTGTCAGTGTTAAACAGGGTGTCAGTCTGACAGAGTGTCTGTGTGACAAGGTTTCAGTGTGACAGAGTGTCAGTGTTACAGGGTGTCAGTGTGACAGAGTGTCAGTGTGACAGGGTGTCAGTGTTACAGAGTGTCAGTGTGACAGGGTGTCAGTGTTCCAGGGTGTCAGTGTTACAGGGTGTCAGTGTAACAGAGTGTCAGTGTGACAGGGGGTCAGTGTGACAGAGTGTCAGTGTGACAGGGTGTTAGTGTGACAGGGTGTCAGCGTGACAGAGTGTCAGTGTGACAGGGTGTCAGTGTTACAGGGTGTCAGTGTGACAGAGTGTCAGTGTGACAGAGTGTCAGTGTGACAGGATGTATGTGTGATAGAGTGTCAGTTTGACAGGGTGTCAGTGTGACAGGATGTACGTGTGACAGAGTGTCAGTGTGACAGTGTGACAGTGCGACAGGATGTCAGTGTGAAAGGGTGTCAGTGTGATAGAGTGTCAGTGTGACAGGGTGTCAGTGTGACAGGATGTCAGTGTGGCAGAGTGTCAGTTTGACAGGGTGTCAGTGTGACAGAGTGTCAGTGTGACAGTGTGTCAGTGTGACAGGATGTATGTGTGACAAGTGTCAGTGTGACACGGTGTCAGTGTGACAGGATGTATGTGTGACAGAGTGTCAGTGTGACAGGGTGTCAGTGTGACAGGATGTCAGTGTGAAAGGGTATCAGTGTGACAGTGTGTCAGTGTGACAGGATGTAAATGTGACAGAGTGTCAGTGTGACAGGGTGTCAGTGTGACAGGATGTCTGTGTGAAAGGGTGTCAGTGTGACAGTGACAGTGTGACAGAGTGTCAGCGTGACAGAGTGTCAGTGTGACAGAGTGTCAGTGTGACAAGGTGTCCGTGTCAGTGTTACAGAGTGTCAGTGTCAATGTTCTAGAGTGTCAGTGTGACAGGGTGTCAGTGTTCGTGTCGTGTAGTGTCAGTGTGACAGTGTGTCAGTGTGACAGTGTCAGTGTTACAGAGTGTTAGTGTGACATAGTATCAGTTTGACAGGGTGTCAATGTCGGTGTTACATAGTGTCACCGTGACGCAGTGTCTGTGTGACAGGATGTCAATTTGACAGGGTGTCAATGTGACAGGGTGTCAATGTCAGTGTTACATAGTTTCAAGGTGACAGAGTGTCGGTGTTACAGGGTGTCAGCGTGACAGAGTATCAGTGTGACAGGGTGTCAGTGTGACAGGGTGTCAGTGTGACAGAGTATCAGTGTGACAGTTAGTCAGTGTGACAGGATGTTAGTGTTACAGAGTGTCAGTGTGACAGGGTGTCAGTGTGACAGGGTGTCAGTATCAGTGTGACAGGGTGTCAGTGTGACAGGATGTTAGTGTTACAGAGTGTCAGTGTGACAGGGTGTCAGTGTGACAGGGTGTCAGTGTCAGTGTGACAGTGTCAGTGTGACAGGGTGTCAGTGTGACAGGGTGTCAATGTCAGTGTTACATAGTGTCAGGGTGACAGAGTGTCAGTGTGACAGAGTGTCAGTGTTACAGAGTGCCAGTGTGACAGGGTGTCAGTGTGACAGAGTATCAGTGTGACAGGGTGTCAGTGTGACAGGATGTTAGTGTTACAGAGTGTCAGTGTGACAGGGTGTCAGTGTGACAGGGTGTCAGTGTGACAGAGTGTCAGTGTGACAGGGTGTTAGTGTGACAGGGTGTCAGTGTGACAGAGTATCAGTGTGAGAGGGTGTCAGTGTGACAGGGTGTCAGTGTTACAGGATGCTAGTGTTACAGAGTGTCAGTGTGACAGGGTGTCAGTGTTACAGGGTGTCAGTGTGACAGGGTGTCAGTGTTACAGGGTGTCAGTGTGACAGGGTATCAGTGTGACAGAGTGTCAGTGTGACAGGGTGTCAGTGTGACAGGGTGTCAGTGTGACAGGTTGTCAGTGTGACAGAGTGTCAGTGTGACAGGGTGTCAGTGTGACAGAGTATCAGTGTGACAGGGTGTCAGTGTGACAGAGTGTCAGTGTGACAGGTTGTCAGTGTGACAGGGTGTCAGTGTTACAGAGTGTCAGTGTGACAGGGTGTCAGTGTTCCAGGGTGTCAGTGTTACAGGGTGTCAGTGTAACAGAGTGTCAGTGTGACAGGGGGTCAGTGTGACAGAGTGTCAGTGTGACAGGGTGTTAGTGTGACAGGGTGTCAGCGTGACAGAGTGTCAGTGTGACAGGGTGTCAGTGTTACAGGGTGTCAGTGTGACAGAGTGTCAGTGTGACAGAGTGTCAGTGTGACAGGATGTATGTGTGATAGAGTGTCAGTTTGACAGGGTGTCAGTGTGACAGGATGTACGTGTGACAGAGTGTCAGTGTGACAGTGTGACAGTGCGACAGGATGTCAGTGTGAAAGGGTGTCAGTGTGATAGAGTGTCAGTGTGACAGGGTGTCAGTGTGACAGGATGTCAGTGTGGCAGAGTGTCAGTTTGACAGGGTGTCAGTGTGACAGAGTGTCAGTGTGACAGAGTGTCAGTGTGACAAGGTGTCCGTGTCAGTGTTACAGAGTGTCAGTGTCAATGTTCTAGAGTGTCAGTGTGACAGGGTGTCAGTGTTCGTGTCGTGTAGTGTCAGTGTGACAGTGTGTCAGTGTGACAGTGTCAGTGTTACAGAGTGTTAGTGTGACATAGTATCAGTTTGACAGGGTGTCAATGTCGGTGTTACATAGTGTCACCGTGACGCAGTGTCTGTGTGACAGGATGTCAATTTGACAGAGTGTCAGTGTGACAGGGTGTCAATGTCAGTGTTACATAGTTTCAAGGTGACAGAGTGTCGGTGTTACAGGGTGTCAGCGTGACAGAGTATCAGTGTGACAGGGTGTCAGTGTGACAGGGTGTCAGTGTGACAGAGTATCAGTGTGACAGGGTGTCAGTGTGACAGGATGTTAGTGTTACAGAGTGTCAGTGTGACAGGGTGTCAGTGTGACAGGGTGTCAGTATCAGTGTGACAGGGTGTCAGTGTGACAGGATGTTAGTGTTACAGAGTGTCAGTGTGACAGGGTGTCAGTGTGACAGGGTGTCAGTGTCAGTGTGACAGTGTCAGTGTGACAGGGTGTCAGTGTGACAGGGTGTCAATGTCAGTGTTACATAGTGTCAGGGTGACAGAGTGTCAGTGTGACAGAGTGTCACTGTTACAGAGTGCCAGTGTGACAGGGTGTCAGTGTGACAGAGTATCAGTGTGACAGGGTGTCAGTGTGACAGGATGTTAGTGTTACAGAGTGTCAGTGTGACAGGGTGTCAGTGTGACAGGGTGTCAGTGTGACAGAGTGTCAGTGTGACAGGGTGTTAGTGTGACAGGGTGTCAGTGTGACAGAGTATCAGTGTGAGAGGGTGTCAGTGTGACAGGGTGTCAGTGTTACAGGATGCTAGTGTTACAGAGTGTCAGTGTGACAGGGTGTCAGTGTTACAGGGTGTCAGTGTGACAGGGTGTCAGTGTTACAGGGTGTCAGTGTGACAGGGTGTCAGTGTGACAGCGTGTCAGTGTGACAGGGTGTCAGTGTGACAGGGTGTCAGTGTGACAGGTTGTCAGTGTGACAGAGTGTCAGTGTGACAGGGTGTCAGTGTGACAGAGTATCAGTGTGACAGGGTGTCAGTGTGACAGAGTGTCAGTGTGACAGGTTGTCAGTGTGACAGGGTGTCAGTGTGACAGGGTGTCAGTGTTACAGGGAGTCAGTGTGACAGAGTGTCAGTGTGACAGGGTGTCAGTGTGACAGAGTGTCAGTGTGACAGGGTGTCAGTGTGGCAGTGTGTCAGTGTGACAGGATGTCAGTGTGACAGAGTGTCAGTGTGACAGGGTGTCAGTGTTACAGGGTGTCAGTGTGACAGGGTGTCAGTGTGACAGAGTTTCAGTGTGACAGGGTGTCAGTGTGACAGGTTGTCAGTGTGACAGAGTGTCAGTGTTACAGGGTGTCAGTGTGACAGAGTATCAGTGTGACAGGGTGTCAGTGTGACAGAGTGTCAGTGTGACAGGGTGTCAGTGTGACAGGGTGTCAGTGTTACAGGGTGTCAGTGTGACAGAGTGTCAGTGTGACAGGGTGTCAGTGTGACAGAGTATCAGTGTGACAGGGTGTCAGTGTGACAGGATGTCGGTGTGACAGGGTGTCAGTGTGACAGGGTGTCAGTGTTACAGGGTGTCAGTGTTACAGGGTGTCAGTGTTACAGAGTGTCAGTGTGACAGGGTGTCAGTGTGACAGAGTGTCAGTGTGACAGGGTGTCAGTGTGACAGGGTGTCAGTGTGACAGGATGTCAGTGTGACAGGGTGTCAGTTTGACAGGGTGTCAGTGTTACAGAGTGTCAGTGTGACAGGGTGTCAGTGTGACAGAGTGTCAGTGTGACAGGGTGTCAGTGTGACAGAGTATCAGTGTGACAGGGTGTCAGTGTGACAGGATGTCAGTGTGACAGGGTGTCAGTGTGACAGGGTGTCAGTGTGACAGAGTGTCAGTGTGACAGGGTGTCAGTGTTACAGAGTGTCAGTGTGACAGGGTGTCAGTGTGACAGAGTGTCAGTGTGACAGGGTGTCAGTGTGACAGGGTGTCAGTGTGACAGGGTGTCAGTGTGACAGAGTGTCAGTGTGACAGGGTGTCAGTGTGTCAGAGTATCAGTGTGACGGGGTGTCAGTGTGACAGGATGTCAGTGTGACAGGATGTCAGTGTGACAGGGTGTCAGTGTGACAGGGTGTCAGTGTGACAGAGTGTCAGTGTTACAGGGTGTCAGTGTGACAGGGTGTCAGTGTGACAGAGTGTCAGTGTGACAGGATGTATGTGTGACAGAGTGTCAGAGTGACAGAGTGTCAGTGTGACAGGGTGTCAGTGTGACAGGGTGTCAGTGTTACAGGGTGTCAGTGTGACAGAGTGTCAGTGTGACAGGGTGTCAGTGTGACAGAGTATCAGTGTGACAGGGTGTCAGTGTGACAGGGTGTCAGTGTGACAGAGTATCAGTGTGACAGAGTATCAGTGTGACAGGGTGTCAGTGTGACAGGATGTTAGTGTTACAGACTGTCAGTGTGACAGGGTGTCAGTGTGACAGGGTGTCCGTGTCAGTGTGACAGTGTCAGTGTGACAGGGTGTCAGTGTTACAGGGTGTCAGTGTGACAGAGTGTCAGTGTGGCAGGGTGTAAGTGTGACAGGGTGTCAGTGTGACAGGGTGTCAGTGTGACAGAGTGTCAGTGTGACAGGGTGTCAGTGTGACAGAGTGTCAGTGTGACAGGATGCAAGTGTGACAGAGTGTCAGTGTGACAGGATGTAAGTGTGACAGAGTCTCAGTGTGATAGGGTGTCAGTGTGACAGGATGTCAGTGTGAAAGGGTGTCAGTGTGACAGTGACAGTGTGACAGAGTGTCCGTGTGACAGAGTGTCAGTGTCAGTGTTGTGTCAGGGTGACAGAGTGTCAATGTCAGTGTGATAGAGTGTCAGTGTTACGGAGTGTCAGTGTGACAGAGTGTCAGTGTCAGGGTGGTGTCAGTGTGTCAGGATATCAGTGTGACAGAGTGTCAGTGTGACAGTGTGTCAGCGTGACAGAGTGTCAGTGTGACAGGGTGTCAGTGTGACAGGATGTACGTGTGACAGAGTGTCAGTGTGACAGGGTGTCAGTGTGACAGGATGTCAATGTGAAAGTGTGTCAGTGTGACAGGATGTAAGTGTGGCAGAGTGTCAGTTTGACAGGGTGTCAGTGTGACAGGGTGTCAGCGTGACAGAGTGTCAGTATGACAGGGTGTCAGTGTGACAGAGTGTCAGTGTGACAGGGTGACAGTGTGACAAGATGTCAGTGTGAAGGGGTGTCAGTGTGACAGAGAGTCAGTGTGACAGGGTGTCAGTGTGACAGGATGGAAGTGTGGCAGAGTTTGACAGAGTGTCAGTGTGACAGAGTGTCAGTGTGACAGAGTGTCAGAGTGACAGAGTGATTTTGTGACAGGATGTCAGTGTGACAGGGTGTAAGTGTGACCGAGTGTCAGTGTGACAGGGTGTAAGTGTGACCGAGTGTTAGTGTGACAGAGTGTCAGTGTTAAACAGGGTGTCAGTGTGACAGAGTGTCAGTGTGACAAGGTTTCAGTGTGACAGAGTGTCAGTGTTACAGTTTGTCAGTGTGACAGAGTGTCAGTGTTGTGAAGTGTCAGTGTGACAGAGTGTCAGTGTTACAGCCTGTCAGTGTGACAGGATGTAAGTGTGACTGAGTGTCAGTGTGACAGGGTGTTAGTGTGACAGGATGTAAGTGTGACAGAGTGTCAGTGTGACAGGATGTCAGTGTGAAAGGGTGTAAGTGTTACAGAGTGTCAGTGTGACAGGGTGTCAGTGTGACAGAGTGTCAGTGTGACAGGGTGTCAGTGTGACAGGGTGTCAGTGTTACAGAGTGTCAGTGTGACAGGGTGTCAGTGTGACAGGGTGTCAGTGTGACAGAGTGTCAGTGTGACAGGGTGTCAGTGTGTCAGAGTATCAGTGTGACGGGGTGTCAGTGTGACAGGATGTCAGTGTGACAGGATGTCAGTGTGACAGGATGTACGTGTGACAGAGTGTCAGTGTGACAGTGTGACAGTGCGACAGGATGTCAGTGTGAAAGGGTGTCAGTGTGATAGTGTGTCAGTGTGACAGGGTGTCAGTGTGACAGGATGTCAGTGTGGCAGAGTGTCAGTTTGACAGGGTGTCAGTGTGACAGAGTGTCAGTGTGACAGTGTGTCAGTGTGACAGGATGTATGTGTGACAAGTGTCAGTGTGACACGGTGTCAGTGTGAAAGGGTATCAGTGTGACAGTGTGTCAGTGTGACAGGATGTAAATGTGACAGAGTGTCAGTGTGACAGGGTGTCAGTGTGACAGGATGTCAGTGTGAAAGGGTATCAGTGTGACAGTGTGTCAGTGTGACAGGATGTAAATGTGACAGAGTGTCAGTGTGACAGGGTGTCAGTGTGACAGGATGTCTGTGTGAAAGGGTGTCAGTGTGACAGTGACAGTGTGACAGAGTGTCAGCGTGACAGAGTGTCAGTGTGACAGAGTGTCAGTGTGACAAGGTGTCCGTGTCAGTGTTACAGAGTGTCAGTGTCAATGTTCTAGAGTGTCAGTGTGACAGGGTGTCAGTGTTCGTGTCGTGTAGTGTCAGTGTGACAGTGTGTCAGTGTGACAGTGTCAGTGTTACAGAGTGTTAGTGTGACATAGTATCAGTTTGACAGGGTGTCAATGTCGGTGTTACATAGTGTCACCGTGACGCAGTGTCTGTGTGACAGGATGTCAATTTGACAGGGTGTCAATGTGACAGGGTGTCAATGTCAGTGTTACATAGTTTCAAGGTGACAGAGTGTCGGTGTTACAGGGTGTCAGCGTGACAGAGTATCAGTGTGACAGGGTGTCAGTGTGACAGGGTGTCAGTGTGACAGAGTATCAGTGTGACAGGGTGTCAGTGTGACAGGATGTTAGTGTTACAGAGTGTCAGTGTGACAGGGTGTCAGTGTGACAGGGTGTCAGTATCAGTGTGACAGGGTGTCAGTGTGACAGGATGTTAGTGTTACAGAGTGTCAGTGTGACAGGGTGTCAGTGTGACAGGGTGTCAGTGTCAGTGTGACAGTGTCAGTGTGACAGGGTGTCAGTGTGACAGGGTGTCAATGTCAGTGTTACATAGTGTCAGGGTGACAGAGTGTCAGTGTGACAGAGTGTCAGTGTTACAGAGTGCCAGTGTGACAGGGTGTCAGTGTGACAGAGTATCAGTGTGACAGGGTGTCAGTGTGACAGGATGTTAGTGTTACAGAGTGTCAGTGTGACAGGGTGTCAGTGTGACAGGGTGTCAGTGTGACAGAGTGTCAGTGTGACAGGGTGTCAGTGTGACAGAGTGTCAGTGTGACAGAGTATCAGTGTGAGAGGGTGTCAGTGTGACAGGGTGTCAGTGTTACAGGATGCTAGTGTTACAGAGTGTCAGTGTGACAGGGTGTCAGTGTTACAGGGTGTCAGTGTGACAGGGTGTCAGTGTTACAGGGTGTCAGTGTGACAGGGTATCAGTGTGACAGAGTGTCAGTGTGACAGGGTGTCAGTGTGACAGGGTGTCAGTGTGACAGGTTGTCAGTGTGACAGAGTGTCAGTGTGACAGGGTGTCAGTGTGACAGAGTATCAGTGTGACAGGGTGTCAGTGTGACAGAGTGTCAGTGTGACAGGTTGTCAGTGTGACAGGGTGTCAGTGTTACAGAGTGTCAGTGTGACAGGGTGTCAGTGTTCCAGGGTGTCAGTGTTACAGGGTGTCAGTGTAACAGAGTGTCAGTGTGACAGGGGGTCAGTGTGACAGAGTGTCAGTGTGACAGGGTGTTAGTGTGACAGGGTGTCAGCGTGACAGAGTGTCAGTGTGACAGGGTGTCAGTGTTACAGGGTGTCAGTGTGACAGAGTGTCAGTGTGACAGAGTGTCAGTGTGACAGGATGTATGTGTGATAGAGTGTCAGTTTGACAGAGTGTCAGTGTGACAGGATGTACGTGTGACAGAGTGTCAGTGTGACAGTGTGACAGTGCGACAGGATGTCAGTGTGAAAGGGTGTCAGTGTGATAGAGTGTCAGTGTGACAGGGTGTCAGTGTGACAGGATGTCAGTGTGGCAGAGTGTCAGTTTGACAGGGTGTCAGTGTGACAGAGTGTCAGTGTGACAGAGTGTCAGTGTGACAAGGTGTCCGTGTCAGTGTTACAGAGTGTCAGTGTCAATGTTCTAGAGTGTCAGTGTGACAGGGTGTCAGTGTTCGTGTCGTGTAGTGTCAGTGTGACAGTGTGTCAGTGTGACAGTGTCAGTGTTACAGAGTGTTAGTGTGACATAGTATCAGTTTGACAGGGTGTCAATGTCGGTGTTACATAGTGTCACCGTGACGCAGTGTCTGTGTGACAGGATGTCAATTTGACAGGGTGTCAATGTGACAGGGTGTCAATGTCAGTGTTACATAGTTTCAAGGTGACAGAGTGTCGGTGTTACAGGGTGTCAGCGTGACAGAGTATCAGTGTGACAGGGTGTCAGTGTGACAGGGTGTCAGTGTGACAGAGTATCAGTGTGACAGGGTGTCAGTGTGACAGGATGTTAGTGTTACAGAGTGTCAGTGTGACAGGGTGTCAGTGTGACAGGGTGTCAGTATCAGTGTGACAGGGTGTCAGTGTGACAGGATGTTAGTGTTACAGAGTGTCAGTGTGACAGGGTGTCAGTGTGACAGGGTGTCAGTGTCAGTGTGACAGTGTCAGTGTGACAGGGTGTCAGTGTGACAGGGTGTCAATGTCAGTGTTACATAGTGTCAGGGTGACAGAGTGTCAGTGTGACAGAGTGTCAGTGTTACAGAGTGCCAGTGTGACAGGGTGTCAGTGTGACAGAGTATCAGTGTGACAGGGTGTCAGTGTGACAGGATGTTAGTGTTACAGAGTGTCAGTGTGACAGGGTGTCAGTGTGACAGGGTGTCAGTGTGACAGAGTGTCAGTGTGACAGGGTGTTAGTGTGACAGGGTGTCAGTGTGACAGAGTATCAGTGTGAGAGGGTGTCAGTGTGACAGGGTGTCAGTGTTACAGGATGCTAGTGTTACAGAGTGTCAGTGTGACAGGGTGTCAGTGTTACAGGGTGTCAGTGTGACAGGGTGTCAGTGTTACAGGGTGTCAGTGTGACAGGGTGTCAGTGTGACAGAGTGTCAGTGTGACAGGGTGTCAGTGTGACAGGATGTCAGTGTGACAGGTTGTCAGTGTGACAGAGTGTCAGTGTGACAGGGTGTCAGTGTGACAGAGTATCAGTGTGACAGGGTGTCAGTGTGACAGAGTGTCAGTGTGACAGGGTGTCAGTGTGACAGGGTGTCAGTGTTACAGGGTGTCAGTGTGACAGAGTGTCAGTGTGACAGGGTGTCAGTGTGACAGAGTATCAGTGTGACAGGGTGTCAGTGTGACAGGATGTCAGTGTGACAGGGTGTCAGTGTGACAGGGTGTCAGTGTTACAGGGTGTCAGTGTTACAGGGTGTCAGTGTTACAGAGTGTCAGTGTGACAGGGTGTCAGTGTGACAGAGTGTCAGTGTGACAGGGTGTCAGTGTGACAGGGTGTCAGTGTGACAGGATGTCAGTGTGACAGGGTGTCAGTTTGACAGGGTGTCAGTGTTACAGAGTGTCAGTGTGACAGGGTGTCAGTGTGACAGAGTGTCAGTGTGACAGGGTGTCAGTGTGACAGAGTATCAGTGTGACAGGGTGTCAGTGTGACAGGATGTCAGTGTGACAGGGTGTCAGTGTGACAGGGTGTCAGTGTGACAGAGTGTCAGTGTGACAGGGTGTCAGTGTGACAGGGTGTCAGTGTTACAGAGTGTCAGTGTGACAGGGTGTCAGTGTGACAGAGTGTCAGTGTGACAGGGTGTCAGTGTGACAGGGTGTCAGTGTTACAGAGTGTCAGTGTGACAGGGTGTCAGTGTGACAGAGTGTCAGTGTGACAGGGTGTCAGTGTGTCAGAGTATCAGTGTGACGGGGTGTCAGTGTGACAGGATGTCAGTGTGACAGGATGTCAGTGTGACAGGGTGTCAGTGTGACAGGGTGTCAGTGTGACAGAGTGTCAGTGTTACAGGGTGTCAGTGTGACAGAGTGTCAGTGTGACAGGGTGTCAGTGTGACAGGGTGTCAGTGTGACAGAGTGTCAGTGTTACAGGGTGTCAGTGTGACAGAGTGTCAGTGTGACAGGGTGTCAGTGTGGCAGTGTGTCAGTGTGACAGGATGTCAGTGTGACAGGGTGTCAGTGTGACAGGGTGTCAGTGTTACAGAGTGTCAGTGTGACAGGGTGTCATTGTGACAGAGTGTCAGTGTGACAGGGTGTCAGTGTGACAGAGTATCAGTGTGACAGGGTGTCAGTGTGACAGGATGTCAGTGTGACAGGGTGTCAGTGTGACAGGGTGTCAGTGTGACAGAGTGTCAGTGTTACAGGGTGTCAGTGTGACAGGGTGTCAGTGTTACAGAGTGTCAGTGTGACAGGGTGTCAGTGTGACAGAGTGTCAGTGTGACAGGGTGTCAGTGTGACAGGGTGTCAGTGTGACAGGGTGTCAGTGTTACAGAGTGTCAGTGTGACAGGGTGTCAGTGTGACAGGGTGTCAGTGTCAGTGTGACAGTGTCAGTGTGACAGGGTGTCAGTGTGACAGGGTGTCAATGTCAGTGTTACATAGTGTCAGGGTGACAGAGTGTCAGTGTGACAGAGTGTCAGTGTTACAGAGTGCCAGTGTGACAGGGTGTCAGTGTGACAGAGTATCAGTGTGACAGGGTGTCAGTGTGACAGGATGTTAGTGTTACAGAGTGTCAGTGTGACAGGGTGTCAGTGTGACAGCGTGTCAGTGTGACAGAGTGTCAGTGTGACAGGGTGTTAGTGTGACAGGGTGTCAGTGTGACAGAGTATCAGTGTGAGAGGGTGTCAGTGTGACAGGGTGTCAGTGTTACAGGATGCTAGTGTTACAGAGTGTCAGTGTGACAGGGTGTCAGTGTTACAGGGTGTCAGTGTGACAGGGTGTCAGTGTTACAGGGTGTCAGTGTGACAGGGTGTCAGTGTGACAGAGTGTCAGTGTGACAGGGTGTCAGTGTGACAGGGTGTCAGTGTGACAGGTTGTCAGTGTGACAGAGTGTCAGTGTGACAGGGTGTCAGTGTGACAGAGTATCAGTGTGACAGGGTGTCAGTGTGACAGAGTGTCAGTGTGACAGGTTGTCAGTGTGACCGGGTGTCAGTGTGACAGGGTGTCAGTGTTACAGGGAGTCAGTGTGACAGAGTGTCAGTGTGACAGGGTGTCAGTGTGACAGAGTATCAGTGTGACAGGGTGTCAGTGTGACAGGGTGTCAGTGTGACAGGATGTCAGTGTGACAGAGTGTCAGTGTGACAGGGTGTCAGTGTTACAGGGTGTCAGTGTGACAGGGTGTCAGTGTGACAGAGTTTCAGTGTGACAGGGTGTCAGTGTGACAGGTTGTCAGTGTGACAGAGTGTCAGTGTTACAGGGTGTCAGTGTGACAGAGTATCAGTGTGACAGGGTGTCAGTGTGACAGAGTGTCAGTGTGACAGGGTGTCAGTGTGACAGGGTTTCAGTGTTACAGGGTGTCAGTGTGACAGAGTGTCAGTGTGACAGGGTGTCAGTGTGACAGAGTATCAGTGTGACAGGGTGTCAGTGTGACAGGATGTCAGTGTGACAGGGTGTCAGTGTGACAGGGTGTCAGTGTTACAGGGTGTCAGTGTTACAGGGTGTCAGTGTTACAGAGTGTCAGTGTGACAGGGTGTCAGTGTGACAGAGTGTCAGTGTGACAGGGTGTCAGTGTGACAGGGTGTCAGTGTGACAGGATGTCAGTGTGACAGGGTGTCAGTTTGACAGGGTGTCAGTGTTACAGAGTGTCAGTGTGACAGGGTGTCAGTGTGACAGAGTGTCAGTGTGACAGGGTGTCAGTGTGACAGAGTATCAGTGTGACAGGGTGTCAGTGTGACAGGATGTCAGTGTGACAGGGTGTCAGTGTGACAGGGTGTCAGTGTGACAGAGTGTCAGTGTGACAGGGTGTCAGTGTGACAGGGTGTCAGTGTTACAGAGTGTCAGTGTGACAGGGTGTCAGTGTGACAGAGTGTCAGTGTGACAGGGTGTCAGTGTGACAGGGTGTCAGTGTTACAGAGTGTCAGTGTGACAGGGTGTCAGTGTGACAGGGTGTCAGTGTGACAGAGTGTCAGTGTGACAGGGTGTCAGTGTGTCAGAGTATCAGTGTGACGGGGTGTCAGTGTGACAGGATGTCAGTGTGACAGGATGTCAGTGTGACAGGGTGTCAGTGTGACAGGGTGTCAGTGTGACAGAGTGTCAGTGTTACAGGGTGTCAGTGTGACAGAGTGTCAGTGTGACAGGGTGTCAGTGTGACAGGGTGTCAGTGTGACAGAGTGTCAGTGTTACAGGGTGTCAGTGTGACAGAGTGTCAGTGTGACAGGGTGTCAGTGTGGCAGTGTGTCAGTGTGACAGGATGTCAGTGTGACAGGGTGTCAGTGTGACAGGGTGTCAGTGTTACAGAGTGTCAGTGTGACAGGGTGTCATTGTGACAGAGTGTCAGTGTGACAGGGTGTCAGTGTGACAGAGTATCAGTGTGACAGGGTGTCAGTGTGACAGGATGTCAGTGTGACAGGGTGTCAGTGTGACAGGGTGTCAGTGTGACAGAGTGTCAGTGTGACAGGGTGTCAGTGTGACAGGGTGTCAGTGTTACAGAGTGTCAGTGTGACAGGGTGTCAGTGTGACAGAGTGTCAGTGTGACAGGGTGTCAGTGTGACAGGGTGTCAGTGTTACAGAGTGTCAGTGTGACAGGGTGTCAGTGTGACAGGGTGTCAGTGTGACAGAGTGTCAGTGTGACAGGGTGTCAGTGTGACAGAGTATCAGTGTGACAGGGTGTCAGTGTGACAGGATGTCAGTGTGACAGGATGTCAGTGTGACAGGGTGTCAGTGTGACAGGGTGTCAGTGTGACAGAGTGTCAGTGTGACAGGGTGTCAGTGTGACAGTGTCAGTGTGACAGAGTGTCAGTGTTACAGGGTGTCAGTGTGACAGAGTGTCAGTGTGACAGGGTGTCAGTGTGACAGGGTGTCAGTGTGACAGAGTGTCAGTGTTACAGGGTGTCAGTGTGACAGAGTGTCAGTGTGACAGGGTGTCAGTGTGGCAGTGTGTCAGTGTTACAGAGTGTCAGTGTGACAGAGATTCGTGTGCCTGTGCCCAGGTATCTGATGCCTGCAGTGTGAAGGAATGAGTCTGTTTCTGCTGGTGAGTGGGATGAAGCAGCCCTGACAGGTTTGAGGATAGACAATGTGTGAGGATAAGCACTTAGCTGCTGTTACTGTTATGTGCCTGAAATTCACCCATTTTTGCTAACAGCAGGTTTATGAAGATGGGAGAGATGTTAATTGCAGTAATTAGTGTCACTTTAAGTCACTTTTATCACACCGGGTAATCAATATGGGAATGAATGTGGCTTTTAGTTGGTGCTGAGTGTTCCCGAGGGTTGGCAGGATATATTCCGAAGTGTTGGAGGAGACCTCTCGTTGTAGTGAGCACTGCTCCCAGGTTGGCTGTACCATTTGGGAAGAGGGGGTTGTCCTCACTACTTATAGACGGTCTCACCTCCCTCACCGACTGGCTTCCTGACAGAGCAGTGGTCCGGCTTTGACGAACATGTTCGAAGCAGATCTCTGCACCGGGAGCAGCCTGGGACCACCAGTCACCAACCCCCATCTTCACTACAACCCCCACAGCTACCCGCAGGACCAGCAGGAGGCACTGCGACTGCGAGGTAAGGTCTGGGACGTCAAGAGAACCGAGATTGTCACAACCGAGCATCGTTCCCCAGCGACTGTTCCCGGAATCTGACTGCGGGACAGGGATATTTTGTGAGCTGGGATGAGCATTGGGTTAGGTGCATTAGAACAGGAGAGGCAGGGTTGGGGCTGGAGTGGGGGTGGGGTGGGGGAGATATTTAGCTGCCTCGTGGGATAGAATGTAAGAAACAATCAAACTGTTTTAATCATTGCATTGAGCTTGTTGAGTGGTGTTCAGACCACCCCCATCCAGGCAAGTGGGGTTAGTATTCCATCACACTCCTGCCTTGTGCCTTGTAGATGGTGGTGGATAGAGTTTGGGGAGTCAGGAGGGGAGTTACTCTCTGCTATATCCGTCGTCTCTGACCTACTCTTGGAGTCACTGTGTTTGTGTGGTGAGTCCAGTTGAGTTTCTGGTCAATGGTAACCCCCAGGATGTTGACAGTGAGGGATTCAGTGATGGTAACACCGTTGAATGTCAAGGTGGGGGGGGGGGAGGGGGGGGTTAGGGTGTTTCTTGTTGGTGATGGTCATTTCATGGCATTATTGTGGAACAAATGTTACTTGCCACTTGTCAGCCCAAGCCTGGATATTGTCCAGATCTTGCTGAATTTGACCATGGACTGCTTCAGTATCTGGGGAGTCGTAGATGGAGGTGAACATCCCCATATCTGACCTTCTGATGGAAGGAGGGGCATCGATGAAGCAGCTGAAGATGGTTGGGCCTAGGTCACCGCTCTGAGGGACTCCTGCAGAGATGTCCTGGAGCTGAGATGACCAACCTCCCCCCCCCCCCCCCACTATAACCACCACCATCTTCCTCTGGGCCAGGTATGACCCCAGCCAGCAGACCCCAGCCCCCAATTCCCATTGATTCCAGTTTTGCCAGGGGCCCATGATGCCCCGCTCGGTCGAATGCAGCCTTGATATCAAGGGAAGCCTATCTGAGGGCTCAACCAGGAGTGAAGTGGGTGGGGGGGGGGGGGGGGGGCGTGGGGGAGGGGGAAGGAGGGAGAGGCTGTGGATGATGTTGCAGACCGATGTGAAGATCAATCAAGAAGGTGTGAGTGAGTGGGCAGCAGTGGGGGGCAGGGTCAGGAGTGATTGACTGACCCTACAGCGCTGGGCTGTATACAGGAAATGGGAGCCACACCTGAGCCTAAACCTACAATGCACAACAGCAGCCCCAGCAGCCCCAGCAGCCCCAGCAGCCCCAGCAGCCCCAGCATCCTGTAATCTCCCCACCGTTTTTCACTCCCTGAGTAACCAGCAGCCTGTCGCTTCAATCCGCTCAATAATGGAGGCTGTCTGGGATAGAGGGGGTTTCGAAAAACAACTCTTCGAGTGCACACTTTCCTCCTCATCTCCATTTTAGCATCCCTACAGTGTGGAAGCAGGCCATGCAGCCCATCAAGTCCACACTGACCCTCCAAAAAGCATCCCACCCCGACTCACCTCCTTACTTATCCCCATATCTCTGCATTTCCCATGGCCAGCCCAGCTAACCGACACATCCCTGAACACCATGGGGCGATTTGCCAATTCACCCTGACCTGCATATTGTGGCAGGAAACTGGAGCACCCAGAGGAAACCCACGCAATTTCGGGGAGAACGTGCAAACTCCACACAGACAGTCTCCCGAGGTGGGAATCGAACCCGGGTCCCTGGTGCTGTGGGGCAGCAGTGCTGAGCCACCCACGGTCACTTCTGAAGAGGGGTCGCTGGACCCGAAATGTTAACTCTGCTTTCTCTCTCCACAGATGCTGCCAGACCTGCTGAGGTTTCCCAGCAATTCCCAGCACCTGCAGTCACAGAGTCACAGAGATGGACAGCAGGGAAACAGACCCTTCGGTCCAACCCGTCCATGCTGACCAGATAGCCCAACCCAATCTATTCCCACCTGCCAACACCCGGCCCATATCCCTCCAAACCCTTCCTATTCATATACCCATCCAAATGCCTCTTAAATGTTGCAATTGTACCAGCCTCCACCACATCCTCTGGCAGCTCATTCCAAACACGTACCACCCTCTGCGTGAAAAAGTTGCCCCATAGGTCCCTTTTATATCTTTCCCCTCTCACCTTAAACTGGGTGCTCCCAATCCAGCTGAATTGGCCGTGCTAAATTTCCCACAGTGTTTGGCGCATTAGTCAGGGGTAATCGTGGGGCAGGGGAATGGGTCTGGGTGGGTTAGCCTTCGGCGGGTCGGTGTGGACTTGTTGGGCCGAAGGGCCTGTTTCCATACTGTAGGGAAGCTAATCTAATCTAAACCCATGCCCTCGAGCTCTGGACTCCCCCATGCCGGGGAAAAGACCTCGTTCTTTTGGGTTTTTTTGGTGTTTAAGACTGGATTTGTTGCCCTGATGCAGGAAGCGTTGCAGAGTTTAACGTCGCTGCTGGTTTTCTGAGTGTGCGGACATGGCAGCCATTAATGTCCAGCCCTCTCCTCTCTCTCTCTCTCACTTGTTCTGTGTCTGACAGATTATGAGCTCCCTCCCCTGTGTCACTACGATCACACATACCCCTCCTTTGATGGCACTGTGGTCCACTCCAACCCAACTCCGCAGAAGCTGAGGAGCCCCAACAACAGGCTGCAGCTCCTCTTAGAGAACAGGTCCCTGTGGCAGCAGTTCCACTGTCTGGGGAATGAGATGATCATAACTAAGTCTGGAAGGTAAGGAGCCTGCTCTTTTCTCATTGTAACAGGAGTCTGAGAACTACCTGGGCACCGATGTCAATGGGCCACTCTGAGGGGCCACTGACCAAACCCCACATTATCACAGAGTGAGGGGGGGGGGGGGGGGGGCCCTCTGTATGGAACTGGTCACCTCCAAACCCAGATCCCAATGAACTGCATCGGAGTCATAGAGATGTACAGCACGGAAACAGACCCTTCGGTCTAACTCGACCAGATATCCCAACCCAATCTAGTCCCACCTGCCAGCACCCGGCCCATATCCCTCCAAACCCTTCCTATTCATATACCCAACTAAATGCCTCTTAAATGTTGCAATTGTACTAGCCTCCACCACTTCCTCTGGCAGCTCATTCCATACACATACCACCCTCTGTGTGAAAAGGTTACCCCTCAGGTCCTGACCTGCTGAAGTGATTTACGCATTTTTGTTCATTCACTCGTGAGACATGGGCATTTATTGCCCATCCCTAGTTGCCACTTGAGAAGGTGGTGGGAAACCACTGCAGTCCACCTGCTGGAGGGGGGGAAGGGCGGAGGGGAAGGGAGGAGGGGGAGGGAGGAGGGAAAGAGAGGAGGGAAGGGGGAAGGGAAGGGGATGGGGAAAGGAAGGGGGAAAGGAATGGGAAAGGGAGGAGAGGAAGGAGGAGGGGAAGGGGAGGGGAAGGGGATGGGGAAAGGGAGGAGGGAAAGAGATGAGGAGAAGGGAGGAGGGGAAGGGAGGAGGGGAAGGGAGGATGGGAAGGGAGGGGGGAAGGGAGGAGGGGAAGGGGAGGGGAAGGGAGGAGTGAAAGGGAGGAGGGGAAGGGAGGGAGGAGGGGAAGGGATGAGGGGAAGGGAGGAGGGGAAGGGAGGGGGCAAGAGAGGAGGGAAAGGGAGGGGAAGGGAGGAGGGGAAGGGGAGGGGAAGGGAGGAGTGAAAGGGAGGAGGGGAAGGGGGAGGGGGAAAGGGAGGAGTGAAAGAGAGGAGGGAAAGCGATGGGGGAAGGGAGGAGGGGGGAGGGGAAGGGAGGAGGGGAAGGGAGGAGGGAAAGGGAGGGAGGAGGGGAAGGGAGGAGGGGAAGGGAGGAGGGGAAGGGATAAGGGGAAGGGAGGAGGGGAAGGGAGGAGGGGAAGGGAGGGGGGAAGGGAGGAGGGGAAGGGAGGAGGGGAAGGGAGGAGGGGAAGGGAGGGGGGAAGGGAGGAGGGAAAGGGAGGAGGGGAAGGGAGGAGGGGAAGGGACGAGGGGAAGGGAGGAGGGGAAGGGAGGAGGGAAAGGAAGGAGGGGAAGGGACGAGGGGAAGGGAGGAGGGGAAGGGAGGAGGGAAAGGAAGGAGGGGAAGGGACGAGGGGAAGGGAGGAGGGGAAGGGAGGGGGGAAGGGAGGAGGGAAAGGGAGGAGGGGAAGGGAGGAGGGGAAGGGGAGGGGAAGGGAGGAGGGGAATGGGAGGGGAAGGGAGGAGGGGAAGGGAGGGGGAAGGGAGGAGGGAAAGAGAGGGGGGAAGGGAGGAGGGGAAGGGAGGGAGGAGGGGAAGGGAGGAGGGGAAGGGAGGAGGGGAAGGGAGGGAGGAGGGGAAGGGAGGGGAAGGGAGGAGGGGAAGGAAAGAGGGGAGGAGGGAAAGGGAGGAGGGGAAGGGAGGAGGGGAAGGGAGGAGGGGAAGGGGAGGGGAAGGGAGGAGGGGGAGGGGAAGGGGAGGGGAAGGGAGGAGGGGAAGGGAGGAGGGGAAGGGGAGGGGAAGGGGATGGGGAAAGGAAGGGGGGAAGGGAATGGGAAAGGGAGGAGAGGAAGGAGGAGGGGAAGGGGATGGGGAAAGGGAGGAGGGAAAGAGAAGAGGAGAAGGGAGGAGGGGAAGGGAGGAGGGAAAGGGGGAGGGGGAAAGGGAGGGGAAGGGAGGAGGGGAAGGGAGGAGGGGAAGGTGGGATGGGAAGGGAGGGAGGAAGGGGAGGGGGGAAGGCAGTAGTCCGTTCAGGCACAGCAAGCTCCCATAAGCACAACCGAAGAATGCCCTTCATCTGTCCCAGTGCACCTTGCAGGCAGGTTTGGGACAGTTCCCGAGTTGGGGAAGCTGATAGCACTGGGAGAGGGCAGTCAGAGAGTTGTGTCTGTGCAGGAAGTGTGAAACAGCAGTCAGGTTCACATCCATGGCTCCAGTGTCTCTCCATGACTCTCCAAGTATCCATCCCAATCCCAATCCCTATCCTCAATGTTTATCCATTCAGCTTCCTCCAACATTTCAAGGAAAACATTCCCAATCCAGAACTGAGTGAAAACATTCTCACTGGCCTCTAAGTCTTTGACAATGATTTTAAGTCAATGATGTTGAGTTATTGAAAGAACAATTTCTCTTTTTCGAACAAAACTTCTCATCTTGAAAACCTCAGCTTGGTCACCTTTTTCCCTTACTATTCCATGGAGTCTGGAGGGGAGTGTGAATGTTTCCTATCTGACTTCCTAATTAAAGTTTGGCATTCCTGGTAACATTCCAGTACATTTCCTCCACACACATCCTCTGGTCTTCACATCTACCTCAGTGTGTCTGTGGGTGTGTGTGTGTGTGACTATGTTGTGTGCGTGTGTGTGTTTGTGTGTATGTGACTGTGAGTGTGTGTCTGTCTGTGTGTGACTGTGAATGAGTGTGTGTGTGTGAGTGTGTGTCTGTGATTGAGTGTGAGTGTATGTGTGTGAGTGTGTGTGTGTGTGTCTGTGAGTGGATGTGTGTCTGTGAGTGAGTGTGTGTCTGTGAGTGTGTATCTGTGAGTGAGTGCGTGTCTGTGAGTGAGTGTGAGTGCGTGTGTCTGTGAGTGCATGTCTGTGAGTGTGTCTGTGTGTGTTTGTGAGTGAGTGTGTGTGTCTGACTGTGAGTGTGTATCTGTGAGTGTGTGTCTGTGAGTGAGTGTGTGTCTGTGAGTGTGTGTGTCTGTGAGTGCATGTCTGTGAGTGTGTCTGTGTGTGTCTGTGAGTGTGTGTGTCTGATTGTGAGTGTGTGTCTGTGAGTGTGTGTGTGTGTGTCTGTGAGTGAGTGTGTGCCTGTGAGTGAGTGCGTGTGTGTGTCTACCTGTGAGTGAGTGCGTGTCTGTGTGCGTCTGTGAGTATGTGTGAGTGTGAGTGTGTGTCTGTCTGTGTGTCTGTGAGTATGTCTGTGTGTCTGTGAGTGAGTGTGTGTGTATGTGTGAGTGAGTGTGAGTGTGTGTGTCTGTCTGTGAGTGAGTGCGTGTCTGCGAGTGTGTCTGTGTGTGAATGTGTGTCTATGAGTGAGTGTGTGTGTGTGCCTGTGTGTGAGTGTGAGCGTGTGTCTTTCTGTGAGTGTGTGTCTGTGAGTGTGTCTGTCTGTCTGTGAGTGTGTCTGTGTGTGTGTCTGTGAGTGAGTGTGTGTGTGTCTGTCTGTGAGTGTGTGTAATGTGTGTCTGTCTGTGAGTGAGTGTGTGTGTGAGTGTGTGTCTGAGTGTGTATCTGTGAGTGAGTGTGTGTCTGTGTGTGTGTCTGTCTGTGAGTGAGTGGGAGTGTGTCTGTGTGTACATGAGTGTGTGTCTGTGAGTGAGTGAGAGTGTGTGTGTCTATCTGTGAGTGAGTGCGTGTCTGTGTATGTGTCTGTCTGAGTGTGTGTCTATGAGTGAGTGTGAGTGTGTCTGTCTGTGAGTGTGTGTGTGTGTGAGTGTCTGAATGTGTGTCTATGAGTGAGTGCGTGTCTGTGGGTGAGTGTGAGTGTGTCTGTCTGTGAGTGAGTGTGTGTCTGTGAGTGTGTCTGTGTGTGTGAGTGTGAGCGTGTCTATGAGTGAGTGCGTGTCTGTGGGTGAGTGTGAGTGTGTCTGTCTGAGTGTGTGTCTGTGTGTGAGTGTGTGTGTGCCTGTGTGTGTGTCTGAGAATGTGTGTGAGTGTGTGTGTGTCTGTCTGTGAGTGAGTGCGTGTCTGTGAATGAGTGTCTGAGTGAGTGTGTGAGTGTGAGTGTGTGTCCGTCTGTGAATGTCTGTCTGTGAATGTGTGTGTGTGAGTGTGTGTCTGAGTGAGTGTGTGTCTGTGAGTGTGTGTGTCTGCGAGTGAGTGCGTGTCTGTGAGTGTGTGTGTGTGAGTGTGAGTGTGTGTATGTGCAAGTGTTGTGAGTGTGTGAGTGAGTGAGTGTGTGTGTGTGTGTGTGTGTTTGTGCGAGTGTTGTTAGTGTATGAGTGAGTGTGAGTGAGTATGTGTGAGTGTTGTGAGTGTGTGTGAGTGAGTGTGAGCGTGTCTGTACGAGTGTGTGAGTGTGAGTGAGTGTGAGTGTGTGCGAGTGTGTCTGTGCGAGTGTTGTGAGTGTATGAGTGTGTGTGAGTGTGTCTGTGCGAGTGTTGTGAGTGTGTGTGAGTGTGAGTGAGTGTGTCTGTGCGAGTGCTGTGAGTGTGTGAGTGTGAGTGAGTGTGAGTGTGTCTGTGCGAGTGTTGTGAGTGTGTGTGTGAGTGAGTGTGAGTATGTCTGTGCGAGTGTTGTGAGTGTGTGTGAGTGTGAGTGAGTGTGAGTGTGTCTGTGCGAGTGTTGTGAGTGTGTGAGTGCGGGTGTGAGTGAGTGTGAGTGCATCTGTGTGAGAGTTGTGAGTGTGTGTGTGAGTATGTCAGTGCGAGTGTTGTGAATGTATGAGTGTGTGTGAGTGTGAGTGAGTGAGAGTGTGTCTGTGTGAGTGTGAGTGAGTGAGAGTGTGAGTGAGTGTGAGTGTGTGTGAGTGTGAGTGTGTCTGTGCGAGTGTTGTGAGTGTATGAGTGTGTCTGAGTGTGAGTGTGTCTGAGGCGAGTGTTGTGAGTGTGTCAATGAGTGTGTGTGTCTGTGCAAGTGTTGTGAGTGTGTGAGTGTGTGTGTGAGTGAGTGTGAGTATATCTGCGAGTCTTGTGCGTGTGTTAGTGTGTGTGTGTGAGTGTGAGTGTGTCTGTGCGAGTGTTGTGAGTGTGTGAGTGTGTGTGTGAGTGAGTGTGAGTGTGTCTGTGTGAGTGTTGTGTGTGTAAGTGTGAGGGTGTCTGTGCAAGTGTTGTGAGTGTGTGAGTGTGTGTGAGAGTGTCTGTGCGAGTATTGTGAGTGTGTGTGAGTGTGAGTGTGTCTGTGCGAATATTGTGAGTGTATGAGTGTGTGTGAGTGAGTGTGCGTGTGTCTGTGCGAGTGTTGTGAGTGTGTCTGTGAGTGAGTGTGTGTCTGTGCAAGTGTTGTGAGTGAGTGTGTGTGAGTGTGCGTGAGTGAGTGTGAGTGTGTCTGTGCAAGTGTTGCGAGTGTGCGAGTGTGAGTGTGTGAGTGAGTGTGAGTGTGTATGTGAGTGTGTGTGAGTGTGTGTGTAAGTGTGTGTGTGTGATTGAGTGTGCGTGTGTGTGTGTGAGTGAGTGTGATTGTGTGTGTGAGTGTGTGTGAGTGTGAGTGTGTGTGTGAGTGTGTGTGTGAGTGTGTTTGTGAGTGAGTGCGTGAGTGTGTGTTTGTGAGTGAGTGTGAGTGTGTATGTGAATGAGTGTGAGTGTGTGTGAGTGTGTATGCGAGTGAGTGTGTGTGTGTGTGCGAGTGTGTGTGTGCGAGTGTGTGTGTGTGAATGTGTGAGAGTGTGTGTGTGTGTGTGTGTGTGTGCGAGTGTGTGTGAGTGTGTGTGTGAGTGTGTGCGAGTGTGAGTGTGTGTGCGAGTGTGTGTGTGAGTGTGTGAGTTTGTGTGTGTGCGAGTGTGTGTGAGTGTGTGTGAATGTGTGCGAGTGTGTGTGTGAGTGTGTGTGTGAGTATGTGAGTGTGTGTGAGTGTGTGTGTGTGCGCGAGTGTGTGTATGAGTGTGTGCGAGTGTGTGTGTGAGTGTGCGTGTGCGACTGTGTGAGTGTATGCGTATGTGTGTGTGAGTATGTGTGTGAGTGTGTGTGTGTGAGTGTGTGTGACTGCGTATGTGTGAGTGTGTATGTGAGTGTGTGTGAGTGTGTGTGTGAGTGTGTGTGTGAGTGTGCGTGAGTGTGTGTGTGAGTGTATGTGTGTGTGTGAATGTGTGTGTTTGTGCGAGTTTGTGTGAGTGTGTGTGTGTGTGTGTATGTGTGTGAGTGTGTGTGTGAGTGTGTGTGTGTGTATGTGTGCGAGTGTGTGTGAGTGTGTGTGTGTGTGAGTGTGTGTGTGAGTGTGTGTGTGTGTTTGTGAGTGTGTGTGTGAGTGTGTGTGTGTGAGTGGGTGTGAGTGTATGGGTGTGTGTGCGAGTATTTGTGTGAGTGCGTGTGAGAGTGTATGTGCGTGTGTGTGTGTGTGTGCGTGCGAGTGTTTGTGTGAGTGTGTGTGTGAGTGTGAGTGTATGTGTGTGAGTGTGTGCGAGTGTGTGTGAGTGTGTGTGTTAATGTGTGTGAGTGTGTGTGAGTGTGTGAGTGTGTGTGTGTGAGAGTGTGTGTGAGTGTGTGTGCGTGAGTGTGTATGTGTGAGTGTGTACGTGACTGTGTGTGAGTGTGTGTGTGAGTGTGTGTGTGTGCGAGTGTGTGTGTGAGTGTGTGAGTGTGTATGTGAGTGTGTGTGTGTGTGAGTGTGTGAGTGTGTGAGTGCATGCAAGTGTTTGTGTGAGTGTGTGTGCATGAGTGTATGTGTGTGTGTGTGAGTGTGTGTGTGTGAGAGTGTGTGTGTGTGTGTGTGTGTTTGTGAGTGTGTGTATGAGTGTATGTGTGTGAGTGTGTGTGAGTGTATGGGTGTGTGCGAGTATTTGTGAGAGTGTATGTGTGAGTGTGTGCGTGAGTGTGTGTGAGTGTGTGTGTGTGTGTGTGTGTGTAAGTGTGTGTGTGAGTGTGTGTTTGAGTGTGTGTGAGTGTGTGTGTAAGTTTGTGTAAGTGTGTGTGTGTGAGTGTGTGTGCGTGCGAGTGTTTGTGTGTGTGTGTGAGTGTGTGTGAGTGTATGTGTGTGAGTGTGTGCGAGTGTGTGTGTGTGAGTGTGTGTGTGTGTGAGTGTGTGAGTGTGTGTGTGTGAGAGTGTGTGTGAGTGTGTGTGCGTGAGTGTGTATGTATGAGTGTGTGCGTGAGTGTGTGTGAGTGTGTGTGTGAGTGTGTGTGTGTGCGAGTGTGTGTGTGAGTGTATATGTGAGTGTGTGTGTGTGTGTGTGAGTGTGTGTGTGTGAGTGCATGCAAGTGTTTGTGTGAGTGTGTGTGCGTGAGTGTATGTGTGTGTGAGTGTGTGTGTATGTGTGTGTGTGAGTGTGTGTGTGAGTGTGTGCGAGTGTGTGTGAGTGTGAGGGTGTGTGTGAATGTGTGTGAGTGTTTGTGTGTTTGTGAGTGTGTGTGTGTGAGTGTGTGTGAGTGTGTGTGCAAGTGTGTGTGAGTGTGTGTGAGTGTGTGTGTGTGTGTGTGTGTGAGTGTGTGTGTGAGCGTGTGTGTGTGTGTGTGTGTGTGAGTGTGTGAGTGTGTGTGTGATTGTGTGTGTGTGAGTGTGTGCGAGTGTGTGTGAGTGTGTGTGTGAGTGTGAGTGTGTGTGAGTGTGAGTGTGTGTGTGTGAGTGTGTGTGTGAGTGTGTGTGAGTGTGTGTGTGAGTGTGTGTGTGTGTGAGTGTGTGTGTGTGAGTGTGTGTGTGAGTGTGTGTGTGAGCGTTTGTGTGAGTGTGCGTTAGTGTGTGTGTGTGTGAGTGTATGTGTGTGTGTGTGTGTGAGAGTGTGTGTGTGTGTTAGTGTTAGTGTGTGTGTGTGTGTATGTGTGTGTGTGTGTGTGAGTGTGTGTGTTAGTGTTAATGTGTGTGTGTGTGTATGTGAGTGTGTGTGTGTGAGTGTGTGAGTGTGTGTGTTAGTGTTAGTGTGTGTGTGTGTGTATGTGTGTGTGTGTGTGAGTGTGTGTGTGAGTGTGTGTGAGTGTGTGTGTGAGTGTGTGTGTGTGTGAGTGTGTGTGTGTGAGTGTGTGTGTGAGTGTGTGTGTGAGCGTTTGTGTGAGTGTGCGTTAGTGTGTGTGTGTGTGAGTGTATGTGTGTGTGTGTGTGTGAGAGTGTGTGTGTGTGTTAGTGTTAGTGTGTGTGTGTGTGTGTATGTGTGTGTGTGTGTGTGAGTGTGTGTGTTAGTGTTAATGTGTGTGTGTGTGTATGTGAGTGTGTGTGTGTGTGTGTGTGAGTTTGTGAGTGTGTGTGTTAGTGTTAGTGTGTGTGCGTGTGTGAGTGTGTGTGTGTGTGTGTGAGTGTGTGAGCAGTGGGGGAGCCTGTGCTGACTGGGGTTGGAGAGTCTCAGCGTTTGTTCTGATGGGTCTGTGTGGGTTGAGGGTGAGGTGTTGAGGCTGGAGCTATCTCTGAGACATGACCTTGCACTATCCCGGGAGACTGTGAGACATCAGCCTGGAGAAGGTGCTGGATGTATTTCTGATCTCTGGCGGTTTGGGTGTGCTAACTGAGCGTGGTGTGGTCTCTCTCTGACAGGCGGACTTTCCCTCAGTGCCGTGTGAGTGTGAGAGGCCTGGACCCCCATGCCCACTACATGATGCTGATGGACGTGGTGCCTGTCGATAACATCCGCTACAAATGGCAGGCCAAGAGCTGGGAGGCTGGAGGCAAAGCAGAACCCAATCTCCCCAGGCGTTTCTACATCCACCCAGACTCCCCGAGGCTGGGGTCATCCTGGATGAGCAAGACCATCTCCTTCCACAAGCTCAAGCTGACAAACAACCCCCTTGACCAGCATGGGCATGTACGTACATGGACAAACACGCAGCTCAGCCCAGCAGGCCCTGTTTCAGAAAGTGTCCTCCCCCCTCAGCAAGGGCGTCTTCCTCCCACACAGACTCTCCCTCATTGACAGGATGATAGTTTGAGCTGCAGTCTTTATATTTTCTGGTTACTGAGTGTTGGTGACAAGGCTGCCATATATTCCTTTATTGTCCACAATCTGGTGTACTCACAGTTTGTTCGATGTATCTCAGTAACTGGGAGCGTTGGGAGTGTAACTATGGAGGAGGAGGAGCCTCAGGGGGAGAGAGGTTATATTTGCTCATTGTTCCAGTAGAGTTCATTTCGGAGTTCGCATTAGGGAGGAAGAATGGGTTCAGGATTAGCGAACCATCTCAGACAGCCCTTAGGGTGAGGGTCCACGAGGTGTCAGTCACGTCAATCACATTGATCACGTGATCCCCCAATGCCAACCTCCATCTTCCGCTGATTGGTTACTTGACCTGACCAATCAGTGAGTTAACAGTGTTAGTAGTTAGATGTTTTGACAGCATGGATACAGTGGGCCGAAAGGCCTCTGTAGATCTCCATGACCCTACAGCTATGCTTCTGTGTTCCCTGATTGGATGAATGTTGACATTCAATCAATTCCCTTCACACTCTCCTCTGGGATGTTTGGTGGTTTGAACGTCCCGATTGTGTTGGTGGTGTTCAGGAGATGGACCTTCAGTCCCTGGCACCTCTTGGAGAACTGGCAGCCAGCATTGGCTCTGGGAATCAGCCCCTCTCCAGTTTGGCACTTACCGTGACCGCTCTCAGTCTCCCACAGAATCCGCAACCAAGGATTCCCACACCTACAGCCCTTCTTGGTGAAGGAAGATGTACATCACTGAGAAGGTAGGGTCAGGGTCGGGGTGGGACTAAGGTCAGGGTCAGGATCAGTGTAAGGGTTAGAGTCAATGTTAGGGTCAGGATCATGGGCAGGATCAGTGTAAGGGTTCGAGTCAATGTTAGGGTCAGGGTCAGGATCAGTGTAAGGGTTAGAGTCAATGTTAGGGTTAGGGTCAGGATCAGTGTAAGGGTTAGAGTCAATGTTAGGGTCAGGGTCAGAGTCAGGGTAAGGGTTCGAGTCAATGTTAGGGTCAGGGTCAGGATCAGTGTAAGGTTTAGAGTCGATGTTAGGGTTAGGGTCTGAGTCTGGGTCAGGGTCGGGGTCAGGTTCAGGTTTGGGGTTAGGGTCAGTATCTGGGTCAGGGTCAGGTTTGGGTTTGGGGTCAGGTCAGGGTCAGTGTCCGGGTCAGGTTTGGGGTCAGGTCAGGGTCAATGTCAGGGTCAGGCTCAGGATCAGGCTCAGGGACAGGGGTCAGGTTTGATGTTAGGGTCAGGGTAAGGATCAGGGTCAGTGTCAGGGTCAGGGTCAGGTATGGGGTTAGGGTCAAAGTCAGTGTCATGTAAGGGTCCTGTTTGGGGTGAGGGTCAGGGTCAGGTTTGGGGTTAGGGTCAGGGTCTGGTTAAGGTTTGGGGTTAGGGTCAAGGTCAGGTTTGGGGTTAGGGTCAAGGTCAGTGTCAGGGTAAGGGTCAGGTTTGGGGTTAGGGTCAGGGTCAGGTTTGGGGTTTGGGTCAAGGTCAGGTTTGGGGTTAGGGTCAAGGTCAGTGTCAGGGTCAGGGTGAGGTTTAGGGTGAGGGTCAGGGTCGGGTTTGGGGTTTGGGTCTGGGTCAGGGTCAGGGTCAGGTTTAGGGTGAGGGTGAGGGTCAGGTTTGGGGTTTGGGTCAGGGTCAGGGTCAGGTTTGGTGTTTGGGTCAGGATCAGGGTCAGGGTCAGGTTTGGGGTGAGGGTCAGGGTCAGGTTTGGGGTGAGGGTCAGGGTCAGGTTTGGAGTGAGGTCAGGGTCAGGGTCAGGTTTGGGGTTAGGGTCAGAATCAGGGTCACTGTCAGGGTCAGATTTAGGGTGAGGGTCAGGGTCAGGTTTGGGGTTAGGGTCAGGTTTGGGGTTAGGGTCAGGGTGAGGTTTAGGGTGAGGGTCAGGGTCAGGTTTGGGGTTAGGGTCAGGGTCAGGGTCAGGTTTGGGGTTAGGGTGAGGGTCAAGTTTGGGGTTAGGGTCAGGGTCAGGTTTGGGATTAGGGTCAGGGTCAGGTTTGGGGTTAGGGTGAGGGTCAGGTTTGGGGTTAGGGTTAGGGTCAGGTTTAGGGTGAGGGTGAGGGTCAGGTTTGGGGTTAGGGTTAGGGTCAGGGTCAGGGTCAGGTTTGGGGTTAGGGTCAGGGTGAGGGTCAGGTTTGGGGTTAGGGTGAGGGTCAGGTTTGGGGTTAGGGTCAGGGTCAGGGTCAGGGTCAGGTTTGGGGTTAGGGTCAGGGTCAGCGTTAGGAAGAACTCACAAAACATTTTAGCTGCAGCCCAGTGTCACTCTGATTGGTTGTACAGTTCTGTGTGTTTGAGCCTCAGAGAAGGTAGGTGGAGTGGGAGACTGGGAAGGGTGTAGGGAAGGAGGGTGTGAGTTTAGGCTGTACAAATTAATCTGGACTGAGTGACCTGTGTCCTGTTGATGAAACACAATGCAGTCGGGTTTTGTAATTCCAGTGGTTATCTAAACCTGAGAGAAAAACCTGCTCTTTCAGATCATCCTACACTCGATGCACAGGTACCAGCCCCGTTTCCATGTTGTACAAGCCAACCACCTGTACAGCCTCCGCTGGAACAGCGTTGCGACCTTTGTGTTTCCTGAGATGGTCTTTATAGCGGTCACAGCTTACCAGAACTCCCAGGTAACCAGCCTCCGCCTGTCCCCCACAATCCCCCTGTCTCCTCAGCCTAGACTCACTGCTGATTCTCGCCTGGTATAGCCCATCCAATTCACATTTCATTTTCCCATTTCCAGCCCCTCCACCTCCCATTCCTTACTCTTCTTCCCCGTGCTACTGGCTTCATTCTGAGTGTGACAGGTTCGGGGAGTGTGCGCAGAGGGGGGGGGATTACTGTCGATGGGGGGTGTGGATCATGGACAGGTTGGTGAATGGGTGTTACAAGGAGGAACTTTGGAACACTAAAACCCGGAACAACAGACACTGGGGCCCCAGTGCCTCAGGATGCAGCGACACTGGGAATACAGTCAGACGAGGTACAATCTAACTGGGGTACAGTCATACTGGGAATGCAGTCACCCTGGGGTTACAGGCACAGAGAAGTGCAGTCTGTATGGACCAGGCCAGACCCCCTCAAACCATTTCAAGAAGGTAGCCGAGTCCCTCATGTTTCGAGTTGTTTGCAGCAGGTGGGTAGTGGATATTCCAGGAGGGATGCAGCTGGGCCGACCACTCAGTTTTAAACAAAACAGAATTTATTTACAGACTATTGACTGAAACATTAACAAAAGAGAAACAATTTTAGAATAACTTAACCTATCTGAAAACCCAGTCGACTCTATCGCGATTTAATGATGCCGTTCCAGATACTTGCAACACCGCCATCATCACCCCCTTGGCAACAAAAGGTCAAATCTAACCTCGCTTCTTACAGGAGAGATGTCAGAGAGAGAGAGAGAGAGAGAATCAGCCAGAAAATCTTTGTTGTCTCCAAGAACCTTCCCCCCTCCCCCCACCGCCATCCTCCCAAGAAACTTCAAACAGACTACTTGCTCAAACCAAATCCCGAAATGGGAGAACTGGACCCTCCCCTTTTACTCTACTAGTGTTATAAAAGAAAGACTTAAAAAGTTTTTCAAGTAGATATTTGCAGACGTAACGGAATCTCTGCTTTTACGACCTCTTTTGAGAACTAACCAAGGGCGACATAACCTTGTTAAAGGAGTAGCATCATCACTCATCACCCTGGTGACACTGACATTGGGGATACAGTCACACTGGGATACAGTCACACTGGGGATACACTATGACCTTATTAAGGTCCAATACCAATTTAACATAATTTTGCTACTTTTAAATTCTGCAGCCTTTGTAATCAGTACCAGTAATTTGTAAACTTTCTAATTGCTTTGTTAATCTATGAAGCTTTGCTAACTTGAGAACCCATTTCTGTCAATCCTTTCCCACCCCCCCCCCCACCCCCCCCCCCCCAATTCATTCTTATTTACGGAGGTCTGAGTGATCATTGTGTCACCTCATAGTTATCTGTGTTCAAGTTTAATTACTACTTGGAGTCATAGAGCTGTACAGCACAGAAAGAGACCCTTCACTCCAACTCGTCCATGCCGACCAGATATCTGAGATAAATCTAATCCCACCTGCCAGCGTTTGGCCCATATCCCTCCAAACCCTTCCTATTCATATACCCATCCAAATGCCTCTTAAATGTTGCAATTGTACCAGCCTCCACCACTTCCTCTGGCAGCTCATTCCATACACATACCACCCTCTGCGTGAAAAAGTTGCCCCTTAGGTCTCTTTTATATCTTTCCCCTCTCACCCTAAACCTATGCCCTCTAGTTCTGGACTCCCCCACCCCAGGGAAAAGACTTTGCCTATTTACCCTATCCATGCCCCTCATGATTTTGTAAACCTCTATAAGGTCACCCCTCAGCCTCTGACGTTCCAGGGAAAACAGCCCCAGCCTGTTCAGCCTCTCCCTATAGCTCAGATCCTCCAACCCTGGCAACATCCTTGTAAATCATTTCTGAACCCTTTCAAGTTTCACAACATCTTTCCGATAGGAAGGAGACCAGAATTGCACGCAATATTCCAACAGCGGCCTAACCAATGTCCTGTACAGCCGCAACATGACCTCCCAACTCCTGTACTCAATACTCTGACCAGTCTTCTCCCTTTGAGCCAGTTCTGTATCCAAATGACTAGTTTATTTTTATAGAATCCTGACAGTGTGGAAGCAAAGAGAACAAGGAACCTTACAGTACAGGAACAGGCCCTTCAGCCCTCCAAGCCTGTGCAAATCCAGATACTCTATCTAAACCTGTTGCCTATTTTCTAAGGATCTGTATCCCTCTGCTCCCTCCCCATTCACGTATCTGCCCAGATACATCTTAAATGATGCTATCGTCTCTACCACCTCCACTGGCAACGTGTTCCAGGCACCCTCTGTGTAGAGAACTTTCCACGTATATATTCTCTAGACTTTTCCCCTGTCTATACCTCTCATGATTTTGTAGGCCTCAATCAGGTCCCCCCCCAACCTCCGTCTTTCTAATGAACCTAATCCTAACCTACTCGAGCTCCCTTCCTAGCTAGCGCCCTCCATACCAGGCAACATCCTGGTGAACCTCCTCTGCATCCTCTCCAAAGCATCCACATCCTGTTGGTAATGTGGCGACCAGAATTGTACGCAGTATTCCAAATGTGGCCGAACCAAAGTCCTATACAACTGGAACATGACCTGCCAACTCTTGTACTCAATACCCCGCCCGATGAAGGAAAGCAGGCCGTATGCCTCCTTGACCATTCTACTGACCTGTGTTGCCACCTTCAGGGAACAATGGACCTAAACACCCAGATCTCTCTGTACACTAACTTCCCCAGGACTTTTCCATTTACCGTATAGGTCGCTCTTGAATTGGATCGTCCAAAATGCATCACCTCACATTTGCCCGGATTGAACTCCATCTGCCATTTCTCTGCCCAACTCTCCAATCTATCTGTATTCCGCTGTATTCTCTGACAGACCCCTTCACTATCTGCTACTCCACCAATCTTAGTGCCATCTGCAAACTTGCTAACCAGACCACCCATACCTGCCTCCAGACCATTGATGTATATCACAAACAACAGTGGTCCCAACATGGATCCCTGTGGGACACCACTGCTCACAGGGCTCCATTTTGAGAAACTCCCTTCCACTACTCCTCTCTGTCTCCTGCTGCCCAGCCAGTTCTCTATCCATCTCTCTGGTACACCCTGGACCCCATGCGACTTCACTTTCTCCATCAGCCTTCAATGGGGAACCTTATCAAACGCCTTACTGATGTCCATATATATGACATCTACAGTCCTTCCCTCATAATCAACTTTGTCCTTTTCTCAAAGGACAAAGGGATGAAGGGCCTGTTCCTGTGCTGTAAGGTTCCTTGTTCTCTTTGCTTCCACACTGTCAGACATGACCTTCCCTGCACAAAGCCATGTTGCCTATCACTGTTAAGCCCACTTTCTTCTTTCATTGGGTATATATCCCATCCCTCAGTATCTTCTCCTGCAGCTTTCCTACAGCTGATGTCAGGCTCACCGGTCTATAATTACCTGGATTATCCCTGCTACCCTTCCTAAACAAGGGGACAACATTAGCAATTCTCCAGTCCTCCAGGATCTACCCATGTTCAAGGATGCTGCAAAGAAATCTGTTAAAACAAGCTCTTTAACCCAACAAGTCCACACCAACCTTCCTACCCAGATCCATTCCCCTACGTTTACCCCTGATTACTGCACCTAACCTACACATCCCCGAACACCATGGGCAACTTAGCCTGGCCAATTCACCCTAACCTGCACATTGTGGGATTGTGGGAGAAAACCCACACAGACACTGGGAGAATATGCAAACTCCACACAGTCACCTCAGGGTGGAATCAGACCCGGGTCCCTGGCACTGTGAGACTAACCACTAAGTCACTGGGACATGTACACCCCTGCATGTAGTTCTCCCTATATTCCGTGAGATCTAACCTTGCTAACCAGTCTCCCATGAGAAGCCTGTCCAATGTTCAAGTTTTGGAATACCTTCCTGTATATTGCATTCCTTCTTAACATTAGCGTTGCTCTGGTGTTTGGAAATATCTTTGGAGTTTAATATGGGGTTACTTGTTCCTAAATCCAAATCAATAATGTAAGTTATAAATAATCATGGTCCCAGTATGTTTCCTCGTGCTGTTAATCTACTCCAAGTTGAGGAACTTTGCTTTATCCTCACTCTATGCTTTAGCCAGATTTCCATCTATTCAAAATTAAAACTCACACAGCACCAGGTTACAGTTTAATTGGAAGCACTAGCTTTCGGAGCGCTGCCCCTTCATCAGGTGGGGCAGGGTCATCAGACACAGAACTTAGAGCAAAAGATCATAGTGTCACGTAATTAAAATGATAGATTGTTCAAACTTGGATCGCTGTTAGGTCTTTCATCTTTCATTTAAGTTCTTGCATTTACATATTGATGAACTGAAACCAATAACCCATTCTAAAAGATGAAAGACCTAACAGTGATCTAGGTTTGAACAATATATCGTTTTAATTACATGACACTGTGATCATTTGCTCTAAGTTCTGTGTCTTATGATCCTGTTCCACAGCTACCTGATGAAGGAGCGTCGCTCCGAAAGCCAGTACTTCCAGATAAACCTGTTGGACTATAACCTGGTGTTGTGTGATTTTTATCTTTGTCCACCCCAGTCCAACACCAGCATCTCAACCATTTGTGACCTCACTGTACATGTACCAACCTTCCTCGTGAGTCCAATCTGTGGCAGATTATCAGAGGTGGTTCAAAAAGCTAAATGTACGGCATCTACCAGGTTTCCCTTGTCTACTCCCTTGTTAGAATGGGCCCACATTAAACATCATAGTTTGTAGCTGAGCTTTGTTTGGGTTTTATATTTTGGGTGAGCAGTTGATAGTTTCTGCTGCTGGGTAATGTTTTAAGGAGATTATTCATTGTCATGAGACTGATTCCTGTTCCCATCGTTTTAGATTACTCAGCTGAAGATCGATAATAACCCCTTCGCAAAGGGTTTCCGCTTCAATGGGATGAACAGTAAAAGGTATGTCAGGAAGGCTCTGACACATAAACACTCCCACTTCGGTCCTGCTCCTGGATCCTGCTCCAAATCTGAACTCCATTCCTGGTCTGGCACCCTCACTGCTCCTGGTGCTATTCCCACTCCAGCTCTCAATCCTGCTACTCCACCTCCTGGTCCTGATCCTGATCCTGATCCAGATCCTGGTCCTGACCCTGATCCGACTCCAATTCCTGATGCTGCTCCGGTTTCTGGTACTGATCTCAGTGGCACTCCAGATCCTCCTGCCAATACTGTTCCTGCTCCAGACCCTGATCCTGACCCTGCTCCCGATCCTGCTCCCGCACCTGACCCTACTCCAGATCCTGCTCCCGACACTGATCCAGATCCTGATCCTGCTCCAGCTCCTGACCCTACTCCAGATCCTGCTCCCGACACTGATCCAGATCCTGATCCTGCTCCAGCTCCTGACCCTACTCCAGATCCTGCTCCCGACACTGATCCAGATCCTGACCCTACTCCAGATCCTGCTCCCGACACTGATCCAGATCCTGATCCTGCTCCAGCTCCTGACCCTACTCCAGATCCTGCTCCCGACACTGATCCAGATCCTGACCCTACTCCAGATCCTGCTCCCGACACTGATCCAGATCCTGATCCTGCTCCAGCTCCTGACCCTACTCCAGATCCTGCTCCTGACACTGATCCAGATCCTGAACCTGCTCCAGCTCCTGACCCTACTCCAGATCCTGCTCCCGACACTGATCCAGATCCTGACCCTACTCCAGATCCTGCTCCCGACACTGATCCAGATCCTGATCCCGGTCCTGCTCCAGCTCCTGACCCTACTCCAGATCCTGCTCCCGACACTGATCCAGATCCTGATCCCGGTCCTGCTCCAGCTCCTGACCCTACTCCAGATCCTGCTCCCACACTGATCCAGATCCTGATCCTGGTCCTGCTCCAGCTCCTGACCCTGCTGTAGATCCTGATCCTGCTCCAGCTCCCGGCCCTGCTCCACATCCACATCCTGAACCTTCTCCAGCTCCCGATCCTGCCCCTGTTTCAGTGACCACTCCTGTTTCCTGTTCTCTCTCAGAGGGGACGATGTGGACAGCGAGGTCTCGTTGCTCTCAGCCGTGATGCTTTTCCAGTTGAATAGTCAAACAGAAGGATTCCCATGCCAACAGGAAGAGTCAAATCGGGATCAACATCCTGAAATTTTCTCCTTCAGGACATTGTGGGTTAGTGACAGCACCGGGACTACAGTGGCTCAAGAGGCCAGTTCAGCCTCACCTTCTCGAGGGCAACCCGGGAGGGCTATAAATGCTGGCCCAGCCAGCGGCTCTCATGGCCCCCAAGTGAATAAAAAAAAGCAGCAACCTTCACTCAGAGCTGCTGTCCTAAGTGTGGATCTTGCTGTGCTTTCAGAGTGCGAGAGGCAAGGAACATGCAGAGTCGTAGACAACCGACTGTGCTGGAGGACAGGAACTGTGGCTGTAGCCCAGGTAAAGCAGGCAGTATGGTGTGGGGGGGGGGAGTGGGTGTGGGGGGAGGAGGGGTGTGTGGGAGGGAGGGGTGGGTATGGGCAAGGATGGGTATGGGGAGGAGGTGGGAGTGAGGGAAGGAGGTGGGGTATTGGGGAGGGGGGTATGGGGAAGGAGGTGAATGTGGGGTTGAGGGGTGGGTACGGGGGGGAGGTGGGTGTGGGGGGAGGAGGTGGGAAATGCGGGGGAGGAGGTCAGTCAGTAAGAGAGTCCTGGAGGTGGAACTCAATCCTGGGAGTCACTCCGGGATTGTGTCAGTGAGTCACTCCGGGATTGTGTCAGTGAGTCACTCCGGGATTGTGTCAGTGAGTCACTCCGGGATTGTGTCAGTGTGACACTCCGGGATTGTGTCAGTGAGACACTCCGGGATTGTGTCAGTGTGACACTCCGGGATTGTGTCAGTGTGACACTCCGGGATTGTGTCAGTGAGTCACTCCGGGATTGTGTCAGTGAGTCACTCCGGGATTGTGTCAGTGAGTCACTCCGGGATTGTGTCAGTGTGACACTCCGGGATTGTGTCAGTGAGTCACTCCGGGATTGTGTCAGTGAGTCACTCCGGGATTGTGTCAGTGAGTCACTCCGGGATTGTGTCAGTGTGACACTCCCGGATTGTGTCAGTGTGACACTCCGGGATTGTGTCAGTGTGACACTCCGGGATTGTGTCAGTGAGACACTCCGGGATTGTGTCAGTGTGACACTCCGGGATTGTGTCAGTGAGACACTCCGGGATTGTGTCAGTGTGACACTCCGGGATTGTGTCAGTGAGACACTCCGGGATTGTGTCAGTGTGACACTCCGGGATTGTGTCAGTGTGACACTCCGGGATTGTGTCAGTGAGTCACTCCGGGATTGTGTCAGTGAGACACTCCGGGATTGTGTCAGTGTGACACTCCGGGATTGTGTCAGTGTGACACTCCGGGATTGTGTCAGTGAGTCACTCCTGGATTGTATCGGTGAGTCACTCCGGGATTGGGTCAGTGTGACACTCCGGGATTGTGTCAGTGAGTCACTCCGGGATTGTGTCAGTGTGACACTCCGGGATTGTGTCAGTGAGTCACTCCGGGATTGTGTCAGTGTGACACTCCGGGATTGTGTCAGTGAGACACTCCGGGATTGTGTCAGTGAGTCACTCCGGGATTGTGTCAGTGTGACACTCCGGGATTGTGTCAGTGAGACACTCCGGGATTGTGTCAGTGAGTCACTCCGGGATTGTGTCAGTGAGACACTCCGGGATTGTGTCAGTGAGACACTCCGGGATTGTGTCAGTGAGTCACTCCGGGATTGTGTCAGTGTGACAGTCCGGGATTGTGTCAGTGTGACACTCCGGGATTGTGTCAGTGAGTCACTCCGGGATTGTGTCAGTGTGACACTCCGGGATTGTGTCAGTGTGACACTCCGGGATTGTGTCAGTGAGTCACTCCGGGATTGTGTCAGTGAGTCACTCCGGGATTGTGTCAGTGTGACACTCCGGGATTGTGTCAGTGAGTCACTCCGGGATTGTGTCAGTGAGTCACTCCGGGATTGTGTCAGTGTGACACTCCGGGATTGTGTCAGTGTGACACTCCGGGATTGTGTCAGTGAGTCACTCCGGGATTGTGTCAGTGTGACACTCTGGGGTTGTGTCAGTGTGACACTCCGGGATTGTGTCAGTGAGTCACTCCGGGATTGTGTCAGTGTGACACTCCGGGATTGTGTCAGTGTGACACACCGGGATTGTGTCAGTGAGTCACTCCGGGATTGTGTCAGTGTGACACTCCGGGATTGTGTCAGTGTGACACACCGGGATTGTGTCAGTGAGACACTCCGGGATTGTGTCAGTGAGTCACTCCGGGATTGTGTCAGTGAGACACTCCGGGATTGTGTCAGTGTGACACTCCGGGATTGTGTCAGTGTGTCACTCCGGGATTGTGTCAGTGAGACACTCCGGGATTGTGTCAGTGTGACACTCCGGGATTGTGTCAGTGAGTCACTCCGGGATTGTGTCAGTGAGACACTCCGGGATTGTGTCAGTGAGTCACTCCGGGATTGTGTCAGTGAGTCACTCCGGGATTGTGTCAGTGTGACACTCCGGGATTGTGTCAGTGTGTCACTCCAGGATTGTGTCAGTGTGACACTCCGGGATTGTGTCAGTGAGACACTCCGGGATTGTGTCAGTGAGTCACTCCGGGATTGTGTCAGTGAGACACTCTGGGATTGTGTCAGTGAGTCACTCCGGGATTGTGTCAGTGAGTCACTCCGGGATTGTGTCAGTGTGACACTCCGGGATTGTGTCAGTGTGTCACTCCGGGATTGTGTCAGTGTGACACTCCGGGATTGTGTCAGTGAGACACTCCGGGATTGTGTCAGTGAGTCACTCCGGGATTGTGTCAGTGAGACACTCCGGGATTGTGTCAGTGAGTCACTCCGGGATTGTGTCAGTGTGACACTCCGGGATTGTGTCAGTGTGACACTCCGGGATTGTGTCAGTGAGACACTCTGGGATTGTGTCAGTGAGTCACTCCGGGATTGTGTCAGTGAGTCACTCCGGGATTGTGTCAGTGTGACACTCCGGGATTGTGTCAGTGTGTCACTCCGGGATTGTGTCAGTGTGACACTCCGGGATTGTGTCAGTGAGACACTCCGGGATTGTGTCAGTGAGTCACTCCGGGATTGTGTCAGTGAGACACTCCGGGATTGTGTCAGTGAGTCACTCCGGGATTGTGTCAGTGAGTCACTCCGGGATTGTGTCAGTGTGACACTCCGGGATTGTGTCAGTGTGACACTCCGGGATTGTGTCAGTGAGACACTCCGGGATTGTGTCAGTGAGTCACTCCGGGATTGTGTCAGTGAGTCACTCCGGGATTGTGTCAGTGAGACACTCCGGGATTGTGTCAGTGTGACACTCCGGGATTGTGTCAGTGAGTCACTCCGGGATTGTGTCAGTGTGACACTCCGGGATTGTGTCAGTGAGTCACTCCGGGATTGTGTCAGTGAGTCACTCCGGGTTTGTGTCAGTGTGACACTCCGGGATTGTGTCAGTGAGACACTCCGGGTTTGTGTCAGTGTGACACTCCGGGATTGTGTCAGTGAGTCACTCTGGGATTGTGTCAGTGTGACACTCCGGGATTGTGTCAGTGTGACACTCCGGGTTTGTGTCAGTGAGACACTCCGGGAGTGTGTCAGTGTGACACTCTGGGATTGTGTCAGTGAGTCACTCCGGGATTGTGTCAGTGAGTCACTCTGGGATTGTGGCAGTGTGACACTCTGGGATTGTGTCAGTGTGACACTCTGGGATTGTGTCAGTGAGTCACTCTGGGATTGTGTCAGTGAGACACTCCGGGATTGTGTCAGTGAGTCACTCGGGATTGTGTCAGTGAGACACTCCGGGATTGTGTCAGTGAGTCACTCCATGATTGTGTCAGTTTGACACTCCGGGATTGTGTCAGTGTGACACTCCGGGATTGTGTCAGTGAGACACTCCGGGATTGTGTCAGTTTGACACTCGGGAGTGTGTCAGTTTGACACTCCGGGATTGTGTCAGTGTGACACTCCGGGATTGTGTCAGTGAGTCACTCCGGGATTGTGTCAGTGAGACACTCCGGGATTGTGTCAGTGAGACACTCCGGGATTGTGTCAGTGTGACACTCTGGGATTGTGTCAGTGAGTCACTCCGGGATTGTGTCAGTGTGACACTCCGGGATTGTGTCAGTGTGACACTCCGGGTTTGTGTCAGTGTGACACTCTGGGATTGTGTCAGTGAGTCACTCTGGGATTGTGTCAGTGAGACACTCCGGGATTGTGTCAGTGAGTCACTCGGGATTGTGTCAGTGAGACACTCCGGGATTGTGTCAGTGAGTCACTCCATGATTGTGTCAGTTTGACACTCGGGATTGTGTCAGTTTGACACTCCGGGATTGTGTCAGTGTGACACTCCGGGATTGTGTCAGTGAGTCACTCCGGGATTGTGTCAGTGAGACACTCCGGGATTGTGTCAGTGAGACACTCCGGGATTGTGTCAGTGTGACACTCTGGGATTGTGTCAGTGAGTCACTCCGGGATTGTGTCAGTGTGACACTCCGGGATTGTGTCAGTGTGACACTCCGGGTTTGTGTCAGTGTGACACTCTGGGATTGTGTCAGTGAGACACTGCGTGATTGTGTCAGTGTGACACTCCGGGTTTGTGTCAGTGAGACACTCCGGGATTGTGTCAGTGAGACACTCCGGGATTGTGTCAGTGTGACACTCCGGGTTTTTGTCAGAGTGACACTCTGGGATTGTGTCAGTGAGACACTCTGGGATTGTGTCAGTGTGACACTCCGGGATTGTGTCAGTGTGACACTCCGGGTTTTTGTCAGAGTGACACTCTGGGATTGTGTCAGTGAGACACTCTGGGATTGTGTCAGTGTGACACTCCGGGTTTGTGTCAGTGAGACACTCCGGGATTGTGTCAGTGAGACACTCCGGGATTGTGTCAGTGAGACACTCCTGGATTGTGTCAGTGAGTCTCCCCGGGATTGTGTCAGTGTGACACTCCTGGATTGTGTCAGTGAGACACTCCCTGATTGTGTCAGTGTGATACTCCGGGATTGTGTCAGTGTGACACTCCGGGATTGTGTCAGTGAGTCACTCCGGGATTGTGTCAATGAGTCACTGCGGGATTGTGTCAGAGAGACACTCCGGGATTGTGTCAGAGAGACACTCCGGGATTGTGTCAGTGAGTCACTCCGGGATTGTGTCAATGAGTCACTGCGGGATTGTGTCAGAGAGACACTCCGGGATTGTGTCAGTGAGACACTCCGGGATTGTGTCAGTGTGATACTCCGGGATTGTGTCAGTGTGACACTCCGGGATTGTGTCAGTGAGTCACTCCGGGATTGTGTCAATGAGTCACTCCGGGATTGTGTCAGTGTGACACTCCGGGATTGTGTCAGTGTGACACTCCGGGATTGTGTCAGTGAGTCACTCCGGGATTGTGTCAGTGTGTCACTCCGGGATTGTGTCAGTGAGACACTCCGGGATTGTGTCAGTGAGACACTCCGGGATTGTGTCAGTGTGACACTTCGGGATTGTGTCAGTGAGTCACTCCGGGATTGTGTCAGTGTGACACACCGGGATTGTGTCAGTGTGACACTCCGGGATTGTGTCTGTGTGACACTCCGGGATTGTGTCAGTGAGTCACTCCGGGATTGTGTCAGTGTGACACTCCGGGATTGTGTCAGTGAGTCACTCCGGGTTTGTGACAGTGAGTCACTCCGGGATTGTGTCAGTGAGACACTCCGGGATTGTGTCAGTGTGACACTCCGGGTTTGTGACAGTGAGACACTCCGGGATTGTGTCAGTGTGTCACTCCGGGATTGGGTCAGTGAGTCACTCCGGGATTGTGTCAGTGTGACACTCCGGGATTGTGTCAGTGAGTCACTCCGGGATTGTGTCAGAGTGATATTCCGGGATTGTGTCAGAGTGACACACCGGGATTGTGTCAGTGAGACACTCCGGTATTGTGTCAGTGTGACACTCCGGGATTGTGTCAGTGTGACACTCCGGGATTGTTTCAGTGTGACACTCCGGGATTGTGTCAGTGAGTCACTCCGGGATTTTGTCAGTGTGACACTCCGGGATTGTGTCAGTTTGACACTCCGGGTTTGTGACAGTGAGACACTCCGGGATTGTGTCAGTGTGACACTCCGGGATTGTGTCAGTGTGATACTCCGGGATTGTGTCAGTGTGACAGTCCGGGATTGTGTCAGTGAGTCACTCCGGGATTGTGTCAGTGAGTCACTCCGGGATTGTGTCAGTGAGACACTCCGGGATTGTGTCAGTGAGTCACTCCGGGATTGTGTCAGTGTGACACTCCGATATTGTGTCAGTGTGACACTCCGGGATTGTGTCAGTGAGACACTCCGATATTGTGTCAGTGTGACACTCCGATATTGTGTCAGTGTGACACTCTGGGATTGTGTCAGTGAGACACTCCGGGATTGTGTCAGTGTGACACTCCGATATTGTGTCAGTGTGATACTCCGGGATTGTGTCAGTGAGACGCTCCGGGATTGTGTCAGTGAGACACTCCGGGATTGTGTCAGTGAGTCACTCCGGGATTGTGTCAGTGTGACACTCCGGGATTGTGTCAGTGTGACACTCCGGGATTGTGTCAGTGAGTCACTCCGGGATTGTGTCAGTGAGTCACTCCGGGATTGTGTCAGTGTGACACTCCAGGATTGTGTCAGTGAGTCACTCCAGGATTGTGTCAGTGAGTCACTCTGGGATTGTGTCAGTGTGACACTCCGGGATTGTGTCAGTGTGAAACTCCGGGATTGTGTCAGTGTTTAACTCCGGGATTGTGTCAGAGTGGCACTCCGGGATTGTGTCAGTGAGTCATTCCGGGATTGTGTCAGTGTGACACTCCAGGATTGTGTCAGTGAGTCACTCCAGGATTGTGTCAGTGAGTCACTCCGGGATTGTGTCAGTGTGACACTCCGGGATTGTGTCAGTGTGAAACTCCGGGATTGTGTCAGTGTTTAACTCCGGGATAGTGTCAGAGTGACACTCCGGGATTGTGTCAGTGAGTCACTCCGGGATTGTGTCAGTGAGACACTCCGGGATTGTGTCAGTGTGACACTCCAGGATTGTGTCAGTGAGTCACTCCGGGATTGTGTCAGTGTGACACTCCGGGATTGTGTCAGTGAGACACTCCGGGATTGTGTCAGTGTGACACTCTGGGATTGTGTCAGTGAGTCACTCCGGGATTGTGTCAGTGTGACACTCCGGGATTGTGTCAGTGTGATACTCCGGGTTTGTGTCAGTGTGACACTCTGGGATTGTGTCAGTGAGACACTGCGTGATTGTGTCAGTGTGACACTCCGGGTTTGTGTCAGTGAGACACTCCGGGATTGTGTCAGTGAGACACTCCGGGATTGTGTCAGTGTGACACTCCGGGTTTTTGTCAGAGTGACACTCTGGGATTGTGTCAGTGAGACACTCTGGGATTGTGTCAGTGTGACACTCCGGGATTGTGTCAGTGTGACACTCCGGGTTTTTGTCAGAGTGACACTCTGGGATTGTGTCAGTGAGACACTCTGGGATTGTGTCAGTGTGACACTCCGGGTTTGTGTCAGTGAGACACTCCGGGATTGTGTCAGTGAGACACTCCGGGATTGTGTCAGTGAGACACTCCTGGATTGTGTCAGTGAGTCTCCCCGGGATTGTGTCAGTGTGACACTCCTGGATTGTGTCAGTGAGACACTCCGGGATTGTGTCAGTGTGATACTCCGGGATTGTGTCAGTGTGACACTCCGGGATTGTGTCAGTGAGTCACTCCGGGATTGTGTCAATGAGTCACTGCGGGATTGTGTCAGAGAGACACTCCGGGATTGTGTCAGAGAGACACTCCGGGATTGTGTCAGTGAGTCACTCCGGGATTGTGTCAATGAGTCACTGCGGGATTGTGTCAGAGAGACACTCCGGGATTGTGTCAGTGAGACACTCCGGGATTGTGTCAGTGTGATACTCCGGGATTGTGTCAGTGTGACACTCCGGGATTGTGTCAGTGAGTCACTCCGGGATTGTGTCAATGAGTCACTCCGGGATTGTGTCAGTGTGACACTCCGGGATTGTGTCAGTGTGACACTCCGGGATTGTGTCAGTGAGTCACTCCGGGATTGTGTCAGTGTGTCACTCCGGGATTGTGTCAGTGAGACACTCCGGGATTGTGTCAGTGAGACACTCCGGGATTGTGTCAGTGTGACACTTCGGGATTGTGTCAGTGAGTCACTCCGGGATTGTGTCAGTGTGACACACCGGGATTGTGTCAGTGTGACACTCCGGGATTGTGTCTGTGTGACACTCCGGGATTGTGTCAGTGAGTCACTCCGGGATTGTGTCAGTGTGACACTCCGGGATTGTGTCAGTGAGTCACTCCGGGTTTGTGACAGTGAGTCACTCCGGGATTGTGTCAGTGAGACACTCCGGGATTGTGTCAGTGTGACACTCCGGGTTTGTGACAGTGAGACACTCCGGGATTGTGTCAGTGTGTCACTCCGGGATTGGGTCAGTGAGTCACTCCGGGATTGTGTCAGTGTGACACTCCGGGATTGTGTCAGTGAGTCACTCCGGGATTGTGTCAGAGTGATATTCCGGGATTGTGTCAGAGTGACACACCGGGATTGTGTCAGTGAGACACTCCGGTATTGTGTCAGTGTGACACTCCGGGATTGTGTCAGTGTGACACTCCGGGATTGTTTCAGTGTGACACTCCGGGATTGTGTCAGTGAGTCACTCCGGGATTTTGTCAGTGTGACACTCCGGGATTGTGTCAGTTTGACACTCCGGGTTTGTGACAGTGAGACACTCCGGGATTGTGTCAGTGTGACACTCCGGGATTGTGTCAGTGTGATACTCCGGGATTGTGTCAGTGTGACAGTCCGGGATTGTGTCAGTGAGTCACTCCGGGATTGTGTCAGTGAGTCACTCCGGGATTGTGTCAGTGAGACACTCCGGGATTGTGTCAGTGAGTCACTCCGGGATTGTGTCAGTGTGACACTCCGATATTGTGTCAGTGTGACACTCCGGGATTGTGTCAGTGAGACACTCCGATATTGTGTCAGTGTGACACTCCGATATTGTGTCAGTGTGACACTCTGGGATTGTGTCAGTGAGACACTCCGGGATTGTGTCAGTGTGACACTCCGATATTGTGTCAGTGTGATACTCCGGGATTGTGTCAGTGAGACGCTCCGGGATTGTGTCAGTGAGACACTCCGGGATTGTGTCAGTGAGTCACTCCGGGATTGTGTCAGTGTGACACTCCGGGATTGTGTCAGTGTGACACTCCGGGATTGTGTCAGTGAGTCACTCCGGGATTGTGTCAGTGAGTCACTCCGGGATTGTGTCAGTGTGACACTCCAGGATTGTGTCAGTGAGTCACTCCAGGATTGTGTCAGTGAGTCACTCTGGGATTGTGTCAGTGTGACACTCCGGGATTGTGTCAGTGTGAAACTCCGGGATTGTGTCAGTGTTTAACTCCGGGATTGTGTCAGAGTGGCACTCCGGGATTGTGTCAGTGAGTCATTCCGGGATTGTGTCAGTGTGACACTCCAGGATTGTGTCAGTGAGTCACTCCAGGATTGTGTCAGTGAGTCACTCCGGGATTGTGTCAGTGTGACACTCCGGGATTGTGTCAGTGTGAAACTCCGGGATTGTGTCAGTGTTTAACTCCGGGATTGTGTCAGAGTGACACTCCGGGATTGTGTCAGTGAGTCACTCCGGGATTGTGTCAGTGAGACACTCCGGGATTGTGTCAGTGTGACACTCCAGGATTGTGTCAGTGAGTCACTCCGGGATTGTGTCAGTGTGACACTCCGGGATTGTGTCAGTGTGACACTCCGGGATTGCGTCAGTGTGACTCTCCGGGATTGTGTCAGAGAGTCACTCCGGGATTGTGTCAGTGAGACACTCCGGGATTGTGTCAGTGAGTCACTCCGGGATTGTGTCAATGAGTCACTGCGGGATTGTGTCAGAGAGACACTCCGGGATTGTGTCAGAGAGACACTCCGGGATTGTGTCAGTGAGTCACTCCGGGATTGTGTCAATGAGTCACTGCGGGATTGTGTCAGAGAGACACTCCGGGATTGTGTCAGTGAGACACTCCGGGATTGTGTCAGTGTGATACTCCGGGATTGTGTCAGTGTGACACTCCGGGATTGTGTCAGTGAGTCACTCCGGGATTGTGTCAATGAGTCACTCCGGGATTGTGTCAGTGTGACACTCCGGGATTGTGTCAGTGTGACACTCCGGGATTGTGTCAGTGAGTCACTCCGGGATTGTGTCAGTGTGTCACTCCGGGATTGTGTCAGTGAGACACTCCGGGATTGTGTCAGTGAGACACTCCGGGATTGTGTCAGTGTGACACTTCGGGATTGTGTCAGTGAGTCACTCCGGGATTGTGTCAGTGTGACACACCGGGATTGTGTCAGTGTGACACTCCGGGATTGTGTCTGTGTGACACTCCGGGATTGTGTCAGTGAGTCACTCCGGGATTGTGTCAGTGTGACACTCCGGGATTGTGTCAGTGAGTCACTCCGGGTTTGTGACAGTGAGTCACTCCGGGATTGTGTCAGTGAGACACTCCGGGATTGTGTCAGTGTGACACTCCGGGTTTGTGACAGTGAGACACTCCGGGATTGTGTCAGTGTGTCACTCCGGGATTGGGTCAGTGAGTCACTCCGGGATTGTGTCAGTGTGACACTCCGGGATTGTGTCAGTGAGTCACTCCGGGATTGTGTCAGTGTGATATTCCGGGATTGTGTCAGAGTGACACTCCGGGATTGTGTCAGTGAGACACACCGGGATTGTGTCAGTGAGACACTCCGGTATTGTGTCAGTGTGACACTCCGGGATTGTGTCAGTGTGACACTCCGGGATTGTTTCAGTGTGACACTTCGGGATTGTGTCAGTGAGTCACTCCGGGATTTTGTCAGTGTGACACTCCGGGATTGTGTCAGTTTGACACTCCGGGTTTGTGACAGTGAGACACTCCGGGATTGTGTCAGTGTGACACTCCGGGATTGTGTCAGTGTGATACTCCGGGATTGTGTCAGTGTGACAGTCCGGGATTGTGTCAGTGAGTCACTCCGGGATTGTGTCAGTGAGACACTCCGGGATTGTGTCAGTGAGTCACTCCGGGATTGTGTCAGTGTGACACTCCGGGATTGTGTCAGTGAGACACTCCGATATTGTGTCAGTGTGACACTCCGATATTGTGTCAGTGTGACACTCTGGGATTGTGTCAGTGAGACACTCCGGGATTGTGTCAGTGTGACACTCCGATATTGTGTCAGTGTGAAACTCCGGGATTGTGTCAGTGTGTCACTCCGGGATTGTGTCAGTGAGACACTCCGGGATTGTGTCAGTGAGTCACTCCGGGATTGTGTCAGTGTGACACTCCGGGATTGTGTCAGTGTGACACTCCGGGATTGTGTCAGTGAGTCACTCCGGGATTGTGTCAGTGAGTCACTCCGGGATTGTGTCAGTGTGACACTCCAGGATTGTGTCAGTGAGTCACTCCAGGATTGTGTCAGTGAGTCACTCTGGGATTGTGTCAGTGTGACACTCCGGGATTGTGTCAGTGTGAATCTCCGGGATTGTGTCAGTGTTTAACTCCGGGATTGTGTCAGAGTGGCACTCCGGGATTGTGTCAGTGAGTCATTCCGGGATTGTGTCAGTGTGACACGCCAGGATTGTGTCAGTGAGTCACTCCAGGATTGTGTCAGTGAGTCACTCCGGGATTGTGTCAGTGTGACACTCCGGGATTGTGTCAGTGTGAAACTCCGGGATTGTGTCAGTGTTTAACTCCGGGATTGTGTCAGAGTGACACTCCTGGATTGTGTCAGTGAGTCACTCCGGGATTGTGTCAGTGAGACACTCCGGGATTGTGTCAGTGTGACACTCCAGGATTGTGTCAGTGAGTCACTCCGGGATTGTGTCAGTGTGACGCTCCGGGATTGTGTCAGTGTGACACTCCGGGATTGCGTCAGTGTGACTCTCCGGGATTGTGTCAGAGAGTCACTCCGGGATTGTGTCAGTGAGACACTCCGGGATTGTGTCAGTGTGACACTCCGGGATTGTGTCAGTGAGACACTCCGGGATTGTGTCAGTGTGACACTCCTGGATTGTGTCAGTGAGTCTCCCCGGGATTGTGTCAGTGTGACACTCCTGGATTGTGTCAGTGAGACACTCCGGGATTGTGTCAGTGTGATACTCCGGGATTGTGTCAGTGTGACACTCCGGGATTGTGTCAGTGAGTCACTCCGGGATTGTGTCAATGAGTCACTGCGGGATTGTGTCAGAGAGACACTCCGGGATTGTGTCAGAGAGACACTCCGGGATTTTGTCAGTGAGTCACTCCGGGATTGTGTCAATGAGTCACTGCGGGATTGTGTCAGAGAGACACTCCGGGATTGTGTCAGTGAGACACTCCGGGATTGTGTCAGTGTGATACTCTGGGATTGTGTCAGTGTGACACTCCGGGATTGTGTCAGTGTGACACTCCGGGATTGTGTCAGTGAGTCACTCCGGGATTGTGTCAGTGTGTCACTCCGGGATTGTGTCAGTGAGACACTCCGGGATTGTGTCAGTGAGACACTCCGGGATTGTGTCAGTGTGACACTTCGGGATTGTGTCAGTGAGTCACTCCGGGATTGTGTCAGTGTGACACACCGGGATTGTGTCAGTGTGACACTCCGGGATTGTGTCTGTGTGACACTCCGGGATTGTGTCAGTGAGTCACTCCGGGATTGTGTCAGTGTGACACTCCGGGATTGTGTCAGTGAGTCACTCCGGGTTTGTGACAGTGAGTCACTCCGGGATTGTGTCAGTGAGACACTCCGGGATTGTGTCAGTGTGACACTCCGGGTTTGTGACAGTGAGACACTCCGGGATTGTGTCAGTGTGTCACTCCGGGATTGGGTCAGTGAGTCACTCCGGGATTGTGTCAGTGTGACACTCCGGGATTGTGTCAGTGAGTCACTCCGGGATTGTGTCAGTGTGATATTCCGGGATTGTGTCAGAGTGACACACCGGGATTGTGTCAGTGAGACACTCCGGTATTGTGTCAGTGTGACACTCCGGGATTGTGTCAGTGTGACACTCCGGGATTGTGTCAGTGTGACACTCCGGGATTGTGTCAGTGAGACACTCCGGGATTGTGTCAGTGTGACACTCCTGGATTGTGTCAGTGAGTCTCCCCGGGATTGTGTCAGTGTGACACTCCTGGATTGTGTCAGTGAGACACTCCGGGATTGTGTCAGTGTGATACTCCGGGATTGTGTCAGTGTGACACTCCGGGATTGTGTCAGTGAGTCACTCCGGGATTGTGTCAATGAGTCACTGCGGGATTGTGTCAGAGAGACACTCCGGGATTGTGTCAGAGAGACACTCCGGGATTGTGTCAGTGAGTCACTCCGGGATTGTGTCAATGAGTCACTGCGGGATTGTGTCAGAGAGACACTCCGGGATTGTGTCAGTGAGACACTCCGGGATTGTGTCAGTGTGATACTCCGGGATTGTGTCAGTGTGACACTCCGGGATTGTGTCAGTGAGTCACTCCGGGATGTGTCAATGAGTCACTCCGGGATTGTGTCAGTGTGACACTCCGGGATTGTGTCAGTGTGACACTCCGGGATTGTGTCAGTGAGTCACTCCGGGATTGTGTCAGTGTGTCACTCCGGGATTGTGTCAGTGAGACACTCCGGGATTGTGTCAGTGAGACACTCCGGGATTGTGTCAGTGTGACACTTCGGGATTGTGTCAGTGAGTCACTCCGGGATTGTGTCAGTGTGACACACCGGGATTGTGTCAGTGTGACACTCCGGGATTGTGTCTGTGTGACACTCCGGGATTGTGTCAGTGAGTCACTCTGGGATTGTGTCAGTGTGACACTCCGGGATTGTGTCAGTGAGTCACTCCGGGTTTGTGACAGTGAGTCACTCCGGGATTGTGTCAGTGAGACACTCCGGGATTGTGTCAGTGTGACACTCCGGGTTTGTGACAGTGAGACACTCCGGGATTGTGTCAGTGTGTCACTCCGGGATTGGGTCAGTGAGTCACTCCGGGATTGTGTCAGTGTGACACTCCGGGATTGTGTCAGTGAGTCACTCCGGGATTGTGTCAGTGTGATATTCCGGGATTGTGTCAGAGTGACACACCGGGATTGTGTCAGTGAGACACTCCGGTATTGTGTCAGTGTGACACTCCGGGATTGTGTCAGTGTGACACTCCGGGATTGTTTCAGTGTGACACTCCGGGATTGTGTCAGTGAGTCACTCCGGGATTTTGTCAGTGTGACACTCCGGGATTGTGTCAGTTTGACACTCCAGGATTGTGTCAGTGAGTCACTCCGGGATTGTGTCAGTGAGACACTCCGGGATTGTGTCAGTGAGTCACTCCGGGTTTGTGTCAGTGAGTCACTCCGGGATTTTGTCAGTGTGACACTCCGGGATTGTGTCAGTTTGACACTCCAGGATTGTGTCAGTGTGACACTCCGGGTTTGTGACAGTGAGACACTCCGGGATTGTGTCAGTGTGACACTCCGGGATTGTGTCAGTGTGATACTCCGGGATTGTGTCAGTGTGACAGTCCGGGATTGTGTCAGTGAGTCACTCCGGGATTGTGTCAGTGAGTCACTCCGGGATTGTGTCAGTGAGACATTCCGGGATTGTGTCAGTGAGTCACTCCGGGATTGTGTCAGTGTGACACTCCGATATTGTGTCAGTGTGACACTCCGGGATTGTGTCAGTGAGACACTCCGATATTGTGTCAGTGTGACACTCCGATATTGTGTCAGTGTGACACTCTGGGATTGTGTCAGTGAGACACTCCGGGATTGTGTCAGTGTGACACTCCGATATTGTGTCAGTGTGATACTCTGGGATTGTGTCAGTGTGTCACTCCGGGATTGTGTCAGTGAGACACTCCGGGATTGTGTCAGTGAGTCACTCCGGGATTGTGTCAGTGTGACACTCCGGGATTGTGTCAGTGTGACACTCCGGGATTGTGTCAGTGAGTCACTCCGGGATTGTGTCAGTGTGACACTCCGGGATTGTGTCAGTGTGACACTCCGGGATTGTGTCAGTGAGTCACTCCAGGATTGTGTCAGTGTGACACTCCGGGATTGTGTCCGTGTGACACTCCGGGATTGTGTAAGTGAGTCACTCCAGGTTTGTGTCAGTGAGTCACTGCCGGATTGTGTCAGTGTGACACTCCGGGATTGTGTCAGTGTGACACTCCGGGATTGTGTAAGTGAGTCACTCCGGGATTGTGTCAGTGAGTCACTGCCGGATTGTGTCAGTGTGACACTCCGGGATTGTGTCAGTGTGACACTCCGGGATTGTGTCAGTGAGTCACTCCGGGATTGTGTCAGTGTGACACTCCAGGATTGTGTCAGTGAGTCACTCCGGGATTGTGTCAGTGAGTCACTCCGGGATTGTGTCAGTGAGTCACTCCAGGATTGTGTCAGTGAGTCACTCCAGGGATTGTGTCAGTGAGTCACTCCGGGATTGTGTCAGTGAGTCACTCAGGGATTGTGTCAGTGAGTCACTCCGGGATTGTGTCAGTGTGACACTCCGGGATTGTGTCAGTGAGTCACTCAGGGATTGTGTCAGTGAGTCACTCAGGGATTGTGTCAGTGTGACACTCCGGGATTGTGTCAGTGAGTCACTCCAGGATTGTGTCAGTGTGACACTCCAGGATTGTGTCAGTGAGTCACTCCGGGATTGTTTCACTGAGTCACTCCGGGATTGTGTCAGTGTGACACTCCAGGATTGTGTCAGTGAGTCACTCCAGGATTGTGTCAGTGAGTCACTCCGGGATTGTGTCAGTGTGACACTCCGGGATTGTGTCAGTGTGAAACTCCGGGATTGTGTCAGTGTGATACTCCGGGATTGTGTCAGATTGACAATCCGGGATTGTGTCAGTGAGTCACTCCGGGATTGTGTCAGTGAGACGCTCCGGGATTGTGTCAGTGTGACACTCCAGGATTGTGTCAGTGAGTCACTCCGGGATTGTGTCAGTGAGTCACTCCGGGATTGTGTCAGTGTGACACTCCGGGATTGCGTCAGTGTGACTCTCCGGGATTGTGTCAGAGAGTCACTCCGGGATTGTGTCAGTGAGACACTCCGGGATTGTGTCAGTGTGATACTCCGGGATTGTGTCAGTGTGACACTCCAGGATTGTGTCAGTGAGACACTCCGGGATTTTGTCAGTATGAAACTCCGGGATTGTGTCAGTGTGACACTCCAGGATTGTGTCAGACCTGACATTCCGGGATTGTGTCAGTGAGTCACTCCAGGATTGTGTCAGTGAGTCACTCCGGGATTGTGTCAGTGTGACACACCGGGATTGCGTCAGTGTGACTCTCCGGGAATGTGTCAGTGAGTCACTCCGGGATTGTGTCAGTGTGACACTCCGGGATTGTGTCAGTGAGACACTGCGGGATTGTGTCAGTGTGACACTCCGGGATTGTGTAAGTGAGTCACTCCGGGATTGTGTCAGTGAGTCACTGCGGGATTGTGTCAGTGTGACACTCCAGGATTGTGTCAGTGAGTCAATCCGGGATTGTGTCAGTGTGACACTCCGGGATTGTGTCAGTGTGACACTCCAGGATTGTGTCAGTGAGTCACTCCGGGATTGTGTCAGTGAGTCACTCCGGGATTGTGTCAGTGAGTCACTCCAGGATTGTGTCAGTGAGTCACTCCGGGATTGTGTCAGTGAGTCACTCCGGGATTGTGTCAGTGTGACACTCCAGGATTGTGTCAGTGAGTCACTCCGGGATTGTGTCAGTGAGACACTCCGGGATTGTGTCAGTGTGACACTCCGGGATTGTGTCAGTGTGAAACTCCGGGATTGTGTCAGTGTGATACTCCGGGATTGTGTCAGAGTGACACTCCGGGATTGTGTCAGTGAGTCACTCCGGGATTGTGTCAGTGTGACACTCCGGGATTGTGTCAGTGTGACGCTCCGGGATTGTGTCAGTGTGACACTCCAGGATTGTGTCAGTGAGTCACTCCGGGATTGTGTCAGTGAGTCACTCCGGGATTGTGTCAGTGTGACACTCCGGGATTGCGTCAGTGTGACACTCCGGGATTGTGTCAGTGTGAAACTCCGGGATTGTGTCAGTGTGATACTCCGGGATTGTGTCAGAGAGTCACTCCGGGATTGTGTCAGTGAGACACTCCGGGATTGTGTCAGTGTGACACTCCGGGATTGTGTCAGTGTGACACTCCGGGATTGTGTCAGTGTGAAACTCCGGGATTGTGTCAGTGTGATACTCCGGGATTGTGTCAGAGTGACACTCCGGGATTGTGTCAGTGAGACGCTCCGGGATTGTGTCAGTGTGACACTCCAGGATTGTGTCAGTGAGTCACTCCGGGATTGTGTCAGTGAGTCACTCCGGGATTGTGTCAGTGTGACACACCAGGATTGCGTCAATGAGTCACTCCGGGATTGTGTCAGTGTGACACACCGGGATTGTGTCAGTGTGACTCTCCGGGATTGTGTCAGAGAGTCACTCCGGGATTGTGTCAGTGTTACACTCCGGGATTGTGTCAGTGTGACACTCCAGGATTGTGTCAGTGAGTCACTCCGGGATTGTGTCAGTGAGTCACTCCGGGATTGTGTCAGTGAGTCACTCCAGGATTGTGTCAGTGAGTCACTCCGGGATTGTGTCAGTGAGTCACTCCGGGATTGTGTCAGTGTGACACTCCAGGATTGTGTCAGTGAGTCACTCCGGGATTGTGTCAGTGAGACACTCCGGGATTGTGTCAGTGTGACACTCCGGGATTGTGTCAGTGTGAAACTCCGGGATTGTGTCAGTGTGATACTCCGGGATTGTGTCAGAGTGACACTCCGGGATTGTGTCAGTGAGTCACTCCGGGATTGTGTCAGTGTGACACTCCGGGATTGTGTCAGTGTGACGCTCCGGGATTGTGTCAGTGTGACACTCCAGGATTGTGTCAGTGAGTCACTCCGGGATTGTGTCAGTGAGTCACTCCGGGATTGTGTCAGTGTGACACTCCGGGATTGCGTCAGTGTGACACTCCGGGATTGTGTCAGTGTGAAACTCCGGGATTGTGTCAGTGTGATACTCCGGGATTGTGTCAGAGAGTCACTCCGGGATTGTGTCAGTGAGACACTCCGGGATTGTGTCAGTGTGACACTCCGGGATTGTGTCAGTGTGACACTCCGGGATTGTGTCAGTGTGAAACTCCGGGATTGTGTCAGTGTGATACTCCGGGATTGTGTCAGAGTGACACTCCGGGATTGTGTCAGTGAGACGCTCCGGGATTGTGTCAGTGTGACACTCCAGGATTGTGTCAGTGAGTCACTCCGGGATTGTGTCAGTGAGTCACTCCGGGATTGTGTCAGTGTGACACACCAGGATTGCGTCAATGAGTCACTCCGGGATTGTGTCAGTGTGACACACCGGGATTGTGTCAGTGTGACTCTCCGGGATTGTGTCAGAGAGTCACTCCGGGATTGTGTCAGTGAGACACTCCCGGATTGTGTCAGTGAGACACTCCGGGATTGTGTCAGTGTGATACTCCGGGATTGTGTCAGAGTGACACTCCGGGATTGTGTCAGTGAGACACTCCGGGATTGTGTCAGTGTGATACTCCGGGATTGTGTCAGTGAGTTACTCCGGGATTGTGTCAGTGTGACACACCGGGATTGCGTCAGTGTGACTCTCCGGGATTGTGTCAGTGAGTCACTCCGGGATTGTGTCAGTGTGACACTCCGGGATTGTGTCAGTGAGACACTGCGGGATTGTGTCAGTGTGACACTCCCGCATTGTGTCAGTGAGTCACTCCGGGATTGTGTCAGTGTGACACTCCGGGATTGTGTAAGTGAGTCACTCCGGGATTGTGTCAGTGAGTCACTGCGGGATTGTGTCAGTGTGACACTCCGGGATTGTGTCAGTGAGTCACTCCGGGATTGTGTCAGTGTGACACTCCAGGATTGTGTCAGTGAGTCAATCCGGGATTGTGTCAGTGTGATACTCCGGGATTGTGTCAGTGTGACACTCCAGGATTGTGTCAGTGAGTCACTCCGGGATTGTGTCAGTGAGTCACTCCGGGATTGTGTCAGTGAGTCACTACTGGATTGTGTCAGTGAGTCACTCCGGGATTGTGTCAGTGAGTCACTCCGGGATTGTGTCAGTGAGACACTCCGGGATTGTGTCAGTGTGACACTCCCGGATTGTGTCACTGTGAAACTCCGGGATTGTGTCAGTGTGATACTCCAGGATTGTGTCAGAGAGTCACTCCGGGATTTTGTCAGTGAGTCACTCCGGGATTGTGTCAGTGTGACACTCCGGGATTGTGTCAGTGTGACGCTCCGGGATTGTGTCAGTGTGACACTCCAGGATTGTGTCAGTGAGTCACTCCGGGATTGTGTCAGTGAGTCACTCCGGGATTGTGTCAGTGTGACACTCCGCGATTGCGTCAGTGTGACTCTCCGGGATTGTGTCAGAGAGTCACTCCGGGATTGTGTCAGTAAGACACTCCGGGATTGTGTCAGTGTGACACTCCGGGATTGTGTCAGTGTGACACTCCAGGATTGTGTCAGTGAGACACTCCGGGATTGTGTCAGTGTGAAACTCCGGGTTTGTGTCAGTGTGATACTCCGGGATTGTGTCAGAGTGACACTCCGGGATTGTGTCAGTGAGTCACTCCGGGATTGTGTCAGTGAGACGCTCCGGGATTGTGTCAGTGTGACACTCCAGGATTGTGTCAGTGAGTCACTCCGGGATTGTGTCAGTGAGTCACTCCGGGATTGTGTCAGTGTGACACACCGGGATTGCGTCAATGAGTCACTCTGGGATTGTGTCAGTGTGACACACTGGGATTGTGTCAGTGTGACTCTCCGGGATTGTGTCAGAGAGTCACTCCGGGATTGTGTCAGTGAGACACTCCGGGATTGTCTCAGTGAGACACTCCGGGATTGTGTCAGTGTGATACTCCGGGATTGTGTCAGAGTGACACTCCGGGATTGTGTCAGTGAGACACTCCGGGATTGTGTCAGTGTGATACTCCGGGATTGTGTCAGAGTGACACTCCGGGATTGTGTCAGTGTGACACTCCGGGATTGTGTCAGTGTGACACTCCAGGATTGTGTCAGTGTGACACTCCGGGATTGTGTCAGTGAGTCACTCCGGGATTGTGTCAGTGAGTCACTCCGGGATTGTGTCAGTGAGACACACCGGGATTGTGTCAGTGTGACACTCCGGGATTGTGTCAGTGTGACACTCCAGGATTGTGTCAGTGAGTCACTCCGGGATTGTGTCAGTGAGTCACTCCGGGATTGTGTCAGTGAGTCACTCCAGGATTGTGTCAGTGAGTCACTCCGGGATTGTGTCAGTGAGTCACTCCGGGATTGTGTCAGTGTGACACTCCAGGATTGTGTCAGTGAGTCACTCCGGGATTGTTTCAGTGAGTCACTCCGGTATTGAGTCAGTGTGACACTCCGGGATTGTGTCAGTGTGACACTCCGGGATTGTGTCAGTGTGACACTCCGGGATTGTGTCAGTGTGAAACTCCGGGATTGTGTCAGTGTGATACTCCGGGATTGTGTCAGAGTGACACTCCGGGATTGTGTCAGTGAGTCACTCCGGGATTGTGTCAGTGTGACACTCCGGGATTGTGTCAGTGTGACGCTCCGGGATTGTGTCACTGTGACACTCCAGGATTGTGTCAGTGAGTCACTCCGGGATTGTGGCAGTGAGTCACTCCGGGATTGTGTCAGTGTGACACTCCGGGATTGCGTCAGTGTGACTCTCCGGGATTGTGTCAGAGAGTCACTCCGGGATTGTGTCAGTGAGACACTCCGGGATTGTGTCAGTGTGACACTCCGGGATTGTGTCAGTGTGACACTCCAGGATTATGTCAGTGTGAAACTCCGGGATTGTGTCAGTGTGATACTCCGGGATTGTGTCAGAGTGACACTCCGGGATTGTGTCAGTGAGACACTCCGGGATTGTGTCAGTGAGACGCTCCGGGATTGTGTCAGTGAGACGCTCCGGGATTGTGTCAGTGAGACACTCCGGGATTGTGTCAGTGAGTCACTCCGGGATTGTGTCAGTGAGACACTCCGGGATTGTGTCAGTGTGACGCTCCAGGATTGTGTCGGTGAGTCACTATGGAATTGTGTCAGTGTGTCACTCCGGGATTGTGTCAGTGAGTCACTCCGGGATTGTGTCAGTGAGTCACTCCGGGATTGTGTCAGTGTGACACTCCGGGATTGCGTCAGTGTGACTCTCCGGGATTGTGTCAGAGAGTCACTCTGGGATTGTGTCAGTGAGACACTCCGGGATTGTGTCAGTGTGACACTCCGGGATTGTGTCAGTGTGACACTCCAGGATTGTGTCAGTGACACACTCCGGGATTGTGTCAGTGTGAAACTCCGGGATTGTGTCAGTGTGATACTCCGGGATTGTGTCAGAGTGACACTCCGGGATTGTGTCAGTGAGTCACTCCGGGATTGTGTCAGTGTGACACACCGGGATTGCGTCAATGAATCACTCCGGGATTGTGTCAGTGAGACACACCGGGATTGTGTCAGTGTGACTCTCCGGGATTGTGTCAGAGAGTCACTCCGGGATTGTGTCAGTGAGACACTCCGGGATTGTGTCAGTGTGATACTCCGGGATTGTGTCAGAGTGACACTCCGGGATTGTGTCAGTGAGACACTCCGGGATTGTGTCAGTGTGATACTCCGGGATTGTGTCAGTGAGTCACTCCGGGATTGTGTCAGTGTGACACACCGGGATTGCGTCAGTGTGACTCTCCGGGATTGTGTCAGTGAGTCACTCCGGGATTGTGTCAGTGTGACACTCCGGGATTGTGTCATTGAGACACTGCGGGATTGTGTCAGTGTGACACTCCCGCATTGTGTCAGTGAGTCACTCCGGGATTGTGTCAGTGTGACACTCCGGGATTGTGTAAGTGAGTCACTCCGGGATTGTGTCAGTGAGTCACTGCGGGATTGTGTCAGTGTGACACTCCGGGATTGTGTCAGTGTGACACTCCGGGATTGTGTCAGTGAGTCACTCCGGGATTGTGTCAGTGTGACACTCCGGGATTGTGTCAGTGAGTCAATCCGGGATTGTGTCAGTGTGATACTCCGGGATTGTGTCAGTGTGACACTCCAGGATTGTGTCAGTGAGTCACTCCGGGATTGTGTCAGTGAGTCACTCTGGGATTGTGTCAGTGATTCACTCCAGGATTGTGTCAGTGAGTCACTCCAGGGATTGTGTCAGTGAGTCACTCCGGGATTGTGTCAGTGAGTTACTCAGGGATTGTGTCAGTGAGTCACTCCGGGATTGTGTCAGTGTGACACTCCGGGATTGTGTCAGTGAGTCACTCAGGGATTGTGTCAGTGAGTCACTCCGGGATTGTGTCAGTGTGACACTCCGGGATTGTGTCAGTGAGTCACTCCGGGATTGTGTCAGTGTGTCACTCCGGGATTGTGTCAGTGAGACACTCCGGGATTGTGTCAGTGAGACACTCCGGGATTGTGTCAGTGTGACACTTCGGGATTGTGTCAGTGAGTCACTCCGGGATTGTGTCAGTGTGACACACCGGGATTGTGTCAGTGTGACACTCCGGGATTGTGTCTGTGTGACACTCCGGGATTGTGTCAGTGAGTCACTCTGGGATTGTGTCAGTGTGACACTCCGGGATTGTGTCAGTGAGTCACTCCGGGTTTGTGACAGTGAGTCACTCCGGGATTGTGTCAGTGAGACACTCCGGGATTGTGTCAGTGTGACACTCCGGGTTTGTGACAGTGAGACACTCCGGGATTGTGTCAGTGTGTCACTCCGGGATTGGGTCAGTGAGTCACTCCGGGATTGTGTCAGTGTGACACTCCGGGATTGTGTCAGTGAGTCACTCCGGGATTGTGTCAGTGTGATATTCCGGGATTGTGTCAGAGTGACACACCGGGATTGTGTCAGTGAGACACTCCGGTATTGTGTCAGTGTGACACTCCGGGATTGTGTCAGTGTGACACTCCGGGATTGTTTCAGTGTGACACTCCGGGATTGTGTCAGTGAGTCACTCCGGGATTTTGTCAGTGTGACACTCCGGGATTGTGTCAGTTTGACACTCCAGGATTGTGTCAGTGAGTCACTCCGGGATTGTGTCAGTGAGACACTCCGGGATTGTGTCAGTGAGTCACTCCGGGTTTGTGTCAGTGAGTCACTCCGGGATTTTGTCAGTGTGACACTCCGGGATTGTGTCAGTTTGACACTCCAGGATTGTGTCAGTGTGACACTCCGGGTTTGTGACAGTGAGACACTCCGGGATTGTGTCAGTGTGACACTCCGGGATTGTGTCAGTGTGATACTCCGGGATTGTGTCAGTGTGACAGTCCGGGATTGTGTCAGTGAGTCACTCCGGGATTGTGTCAGTGAGTCACTCCGGGATTGTGTCAGTGAGACATTCCGGGATTGTGTCAGTGAGTCACTCCGGGATTGTGTCAGTGTGACACTCCGATATTGTGTCAGTGTGACACTCCGGGATTGTGTCAGTGAGACACTCCGATATTGTGTCAGTGTGACACTCCGATATTGTGTCAGTGTGACACTCTGGGATTGTGTCAGTGAGACACTCCGGGATTGTGTCAGTGTGACACTCCGATATTGTGTCAGTGTGATACTCCGGGATTGTGTCAGTGTGTCACTCCGGGATTGTGTCAGTGAGACACTCCGGGATTGTGTCAGTGAGTCACTCCGGGATTGTGTCAGTGTGACACTCCGGGATTGTGTCAGTGTGACACTCCGGGATTGTGTCAGTGAGTCACTCCGGGATTGTGTCAGTGTGACACTCCGGGATTGTGTCAGTGTGACACTCCGGGATTGTGTCAGTGAGTCACTCCAGGATTGTGTCAGTGTGACACTCCGGGATTGTGTCAGTGTGACACTCCGGGATTGTGTAAGTGAGTCACTCCAGGTTTGTGTCAGTGAGTCACTGCCGGATTGTGTCAGTGTGACACTCCGGGATTGTGTCAGTGTGACACTCCGGGATTGTGTAAGTGAGTCACTCCGGGATTGTGTCAGTGAGTCACTGCCGGATTGTGTCAGTGTGACACTCCGGGATTGTGTCAGTGTGACACTCCGGGATTGTGTCAGTGAGTCACTCCGGGATTGTGTCAGTGTGACACTCCAGGATTGTGTCAGTGAGTCACTCCGGGATTGTGTCAGTGAGTCACTCCGGGATTGTGTCAGTGAGTCACTCCAGGATTGTGTCAGTGAGTCACTCCAGGGATTGTGTCAGTGAGTCACTCCGGGATTGTGTCAGTGAGTCACTCAGGGATTGTGTCAGTGAGTCACTCCGGGATTGTGTCAGTGTGACACTCCGGGATTGTGTCAGTGAGTCACTCAGGGATTGTGTCAGTGAGTCACTCCGGGATTGTGTCAGTGTGACACTCCAGGATTGTGTCAGTGTGACACTCCAGGATTGTGTCAGTGAGTCACTCCGGGATTGTTTCACTGAGTCACTCCGGGATTGTGTCAGTGTGACACTCCAGGATTGTGTCAGTGAGTCACTCCAGGATTGTGTCAGTGAGTCACTCCGGGATTGTGTCAGTGTGACACTCCGGGATTGTGTCAGTGTGAAACTCCGGGATTGTGTCAGTGTGATACTCCGGGATTGTGTCAGATTGACAATCCGGGATTGTGTCAGTGAGTCACTCCGGGATTGTGTCAGTGAGACGCTCCGGGATTGTGTCAGTGTGACACTCCAGGATTGTGTCAGTGAGTCACTCCGGGATTGTGTCAGTGAGTCACTCCGGGATTGTGTCAGTGTGACACTCCGGGATTGCGTCAGTGTGACTCTCCGGGATTGTGTCAGAGAGTCACTCCGGGATTGTGTCAGTGAGACACTCCGGGATTGTGTCAGTGTGATACTCCAGGATTGTGTCAGTGTGACACTCCAGGATTGTGTCAGTGAGACACTCCGGGATTGTGTCAGTGTGAAACTCCGGGATTGTGTCAGTGTGACACTCCAGGATTGTGTCAGACCTGACATTCCGGGATTGTGTCAGTGAGACGCTCCGGGATTGTGTCAGTGAGACGCTCCGGGATTGTGTCAGTGTGACACACCGGGATTGCGTCAGTGTGACTCTCCGGGAATGTGTCAGTGAGTCACTCCGGGATTGTGTCAGTGTGACACTCCGGGATTGTGTCAGTGAGACACTGCGGGATTGTGTCAGTGTGACACTCCGGGATTGTGTAAGTGAGTCACTCCGGGATTGTGTCAGTGAGTCACTGCGGGATTGTGTCAGTGTGACACTCCAGGATTGTGTCAGTGAGTCAATCCGGGATTGTGTCAGTGTGACACTCCGGGATTGTGTCAGTGTGACACTCCAGGATTGTGTCAGTGAGTCACTCCGGGATTGTGTCAGTGAGTCACTCCGGGATTGTGTCAGTGAGTCACTCCAGGATTGTGTCAGTGAGTCACTCCGGGATTGTGTCAGTGAGTCACTCCGGGATTGTGTCAGTGTGACACTCCAGGATTGTGTCAGTGAGTCACTCCGGGATTGTGTCAGTGAGACACTCCGGGATTGTGTCAGTGTGACACTCCGGGATTGTGTCAGTGTGAAACTCCGGGATTGTGTCAGTGTGATACTCCGGGATTGTGTCAGAGTGACACTCCGGGATTGTGTCAGTGAGTCACTCCGGGATTGTGTCAGTGTGACACTCCGGGATTGTGTCAGTGTGACGCTCCGGGATTGTGTCAGTGTGACACTCCAGGATTGTGTCAGTGAGTCACTCCGGGATTGTGTCAGTGAGTCACTCCGGGATTGTGTCAGTGTGACACTCCGGGATTGCGCCAGTGTGACACTCCGGGATTGTGTCAGTGTGAAACTCCGGGATTGTGTCAGTGTGATACTCCGGGATTGTGTCAGAGAGTCACTCCGGGATTGTGTCAGTGAGACACTCCGGGATTGTGTCAGTGTGACACTCCGGGATTGTGTCAGTGTGACACTCCGGGATTGTGTCAGTGTGAAACTCCGGGATTGTGTCAGTGTGATACTCCGGGATTGTGTCAGAGTGACACTCCGGGATTGTGTCAGTGAGACGCTCCGGGATTGTGTCAGTGTGACACTCCAGGATTGTGTCAGTGAGTCACTCCGGGATTGTGTCAGTGAGTCACTCCGGGATTGTGTCAGTGTGACACACCAGGATTGCGTCAATGAGTCACTCCGGGATTGTGTCAGTGTGACACACCGGGATTGTGTCAGTGTGACTCTCCGGGATTGTGTCAGAGAGTCACTCCGGGATTGTGTCAGTGAGACACTCCCGGATTGTGTCAGTGAGACACTCCGGGATTGTGTCAGTGTGATACTCCGGGATTGTGTCAGAGTGACACTCCGGGATTGTGTCAGAGTGATACTCCGGGATTGTGTCAGTGAGTTACTCCGGGATTGTGTCAGTGTGACACACCGGGATTGCGTCAGTGTGACTCTCCGGGATTGTGTCAGTGAGTCACTCCGGGATTGTGTCAGTGTGACACTCCGGGATTGTGTCAGTGAGACACTGCGGGATTGTGTCAGTGTGACACTCCCGCATTGTGTCAGTGAGTCACTCCGGGATTGTGTCAGTGTGACACTCCGGGATTGTGTAAGTGAGTCACTCCGGGATTGTGTCAGTGAGTCACTGCGGGATTGTGTCAGTGTGACACTCCGGGATTGTGTCAGTGTGACACTCCGGGATTGTGTCAGTGAGTCACTCCGGGATTGTGTCAGTGTGACACTCCAGGATTGTGTCAGTGAGTCAATCCGGGATTGTGTCAGTGTGATACTCCGGGATTGTGTCAGTGTGACACTCCAGGATTGTGTCAGTGAGTCACTCCGGGATTGTGACAGTGAGTCACTCCGGGATTGTGTCAGTGAGTCACTACTGGATTGTGTCAGTGAGTCACTCCGGGATTGTGTCAGTGAGTCACTCCGGGATTGTGTCAGTGTGACACTCCAGGATTGTGTCAGTGAGTCACTCCGGGATTGTGTCAGTGAGACACTCCGGGATTGTGTCAGTGTGACACTCCCGGATTGTGTCACTGTGAAACTCCGGGATTGTGTCAGTGTGATACTCCAGGATTGTGTCAGAGAGTCACTCCGGGATTTTGTCAGTGAGTCACTCCGGGATTGTGTCAGTGTGACACTCCGGGATTGTGTCAGTGTGACGCTTCGGGATTGTGTCAGTGTGACACTCCAGGATTGTGTCAGTGAGTCACTCCGGGATTGTGTCAGTGAGTCACTCCGGGATTGTGTCAGTGTGACACTCCGCGATTGCGTCAGTGTGACTCTCCGGGATTGTGTCAGAGAGTCACTCCGGGATTGTGTCAGTGAGACACTCCGGGATTGTGTCAGTGTGACACTCCGGGATTGTGTCAGTGTGACACTCCAGGATTGTGTCAGTGAGACACTCCGGGATTGTGTCAGTGTGAAACTCCGGGTTTGTGTCAGTGTGATACTCCGGGATTGTGTCAGAGTGACACTCCGGGATTGTGTCAGTGAGTCACTCCGGGATTGTGTCAGTGAGACGCTCCGGGATTGTGTCAGTGTGACACTCCAGGATTGTGTCAGTGAGTCACTCCGGGATTGTGTCAGTGAGTCACTCCGGGATTGTGTCAGTGTGACACACCGGGATTGCGTCAATGAGTCACTCTGGGATTGTGTCAGTGTGACACACTGGGATTGTGTCAGTGTGACTCTCCGGGATTGTGTCAGAGAGTCACTCCGGGATTGTGTCAGTGAGACACTCCGGGATTGTCTCAGTGAGACACTCCGGGATTGTGTCAGTGTGATACTCCGGGATTGTGTCAGAGTGACACTCCGGGATTGTGTCAGTGAGACACTCCGGGATTGTGTCAGTGTGATACTCCGGGATTGTGTCAGAGTGACACTCCGGGATTGTGTCAGTGTGACACTCCGGGATTGTGTCAGTGTGACACTCCAGGATTGTGTCAGTGTGACATTCCGGGATTGTGTCAGTGAGTCACTCCGGGATTGTGTCAGTGAGTCACTCCGGGATTGTGTCAGTGAGACACACCGGGATTGTGTCAGTGTGACACTCCGGGATTGTGTCAGTGTGACACTCCAGGATTGTGTCAGTGAGTCACTCCTGGATTGTGTCAGTGAGTCACTCCGGGATTGTGTCAGTGAGTCACTCCAGGATTGTGTCAGTGAGTCACTCCGGGATTGTGTCAGTGAGTCACTCCGGGATTGTGTCAGTGTGACACTCCAGGATTGTGTCAGTGAGTCACTCCGGGATTGTGTCAGTGAGTCACTCCGGTATTGAGTCAGTGTGACACTCCGGGATTGTGTCAGTGTGACACTCCGGGATTGTGTCAGTGTGACACTCCGGGATTGTGTCAGTGTGAAACTCCGGGATTGTGTCAGTGTGACACTCCAGGATTGTGTCAGTGAGTCACTCCGGGATTGTGTCAGTGAGTCACTCCGGGATTGTGTCAGTGTGACACTCCGCGATTGCGTCAGTGTGACTCTCCGGGATTGTGTCAGAGAGTCACTCCGGGATTGTGTCAGTGAGACACTCCGGGATTGTGTCAGTGTGACACTCCGGGATTGTGTCAGTGTGACACTCCAGGATTGTGTCAGTGAGACACTCCGGGATTGTGTCAGTGTGAAACTCCGGGTTTGTGTCAGTGTGATACTCCGGGATTGTGTCAGAGTGACACTCCGGGATTGTGTCAGTGAGTCACTCCGGGATTGTGTCAGTGAGACGCTCCGGGATTGTGTCAGTGTGACACTCCAGGATTGTGTCAGTGAGTCACTCCGGGATTGTGTCAGTGAGTCACTCCGGGATTGTGTCAGTGTGACACACCGGGATTGCGTCAATGAGTCACTCTGGGATTGTGTCAGTGTGACACACTGGGATTGTGTCAGTGTGACTCTCCGGGATTGTGTCAGAGAGTCACTCCGGGATTGTGTCAGTGAGACACTCCGGGATTGTCTCAGTGAGACACTCCGGGATTGTGTCAGTGTGATACTCCGGGATTGTGTCAGAGTGACACTCCGGGATTGTGTCAGTGAGACACTCCGGGATTGTGTCAGTGTGATACTCCGGGATTGTGTCAGAGTGACACTCCGGGATTGTGTCAGTGTGACACTCCGGGATTGTGTCAGTGTGACACTCCAGGATTGTGTCAGTGTGACATTCCGGGATTGTGTCAGTGAGTCACTCCGGGATTGTGTCAGTGAGTCACTCCGGGATTGTGTCAGTGAGACACACCGGGATTGTGTCAGTGTGACACTCCGGGATTGTGTCAGTGTGACACTCCAGGATTGTGTCAGTGAGTCACTCCTGGATTGTGTCAGTGAGTCACTCCGGGATTGTGTCAGTGAGTCACTCCAGGATTGTGTCAGTGAGTCACTCCGGGATTGTGTCAGTGAGTCACTCCGGGATTGTGTCAGTGTGACACTCCAGGATTGTGTCAGTGAGTCACTCCGGGATTGTGTCAGTGAGTCACTCCGGTATTGAGTCAGTGTGACACTCCGGGATTGTGTCAGTGTGACACTCCGGGATTGTGTCAGTGTGACACTCCGGGATTGTGTCAGTGTGAAACTCCGGGATTGTGTCAGTGTGATACTCCGGGATTGTGTCAGAGTGACACTCCGGGATTGTGTCAGTGAGTCACTCCGGGATTGTGTCAGTGTGACACTCCGGGATTGTGTCAGTGTGACGCTCCGGGATTGTGTCACTGTGACACTCCAGGATTGTGTCAGTGAGTCACTCCGGGATTGTGGCAGTGAGTCACTCCGGGATTGTGTCAGTGTGACACTCCGGGATTGCGTCAGTGTGACTCTCCGGGATTGTGTCAGAGAGTCACTCCGGGATTGTGTCAGTGAGACACTCCGGGATTGTATCAGTGTGACACTCCGGGATTGTGTCAGTGTGACACTCCAGGATTATGTCAGTGTGAAACTCCGGGATTGTGTCAGTGTGATACTCCGGGATTGTGTCAGAGTGACACTCCGGGATTGTGTCAGTGAGACGCTCCGGGATTGTGTCAGTGAGACGCTCCGGGATTGTGTCAGTGAGACACTCCGGGATTGTGTCAGTGAGTCACTCCGGGATTGTGTCAGTGAGTAACTCCGGGATTGTGTCAGTGAGACACTCCGGGATTGTGTCAGTGTGATGCTCCAGGATTGTGTCGGTGAGTCACTATGGAATTGTGTCAGTGTGTCACTCCGGGATTGTGTCAGTGAGTCACTCCGGGATTGTGTCAGTGAGTCACTCCGGGATTGTGTCAGTGTGACACTCCGGGATTGCGTCAGTGTGACTCTCCGGGATTGTGTCAGAGAGTCACTCCGGGATTGTGTCAGTGAGACACTCCGGGATTGTGTCAGTGTGACACTCCGGGATTGTGTCAGTGTGACACTCCAGGATTGTGTCAGTGAGACACTCCGGGATTGTGTCAGTGTGAAACTCCGGGATTGTGTCAGTGTGATACTCCGGGTTTGTGTCAGAGTGACACTCCGGGATTGTGTCAGTGAGTCACTCCGGGATTGTGTCAGTGAGACGCTCCGGGATTGTGTCAGTGTGACACTCCAGGATTGTGTCAGTGAGTCACTCCGGGATTGTGTCAGTGAGTCACTCCGGGATTGTGTCAGTGTGACACACCGGGATTGCGTCAATGAATCACTCCGGGATTGTGTCAGTGAGACACACCGGGATTGTGTCAGTGTGACTCTCCGGGATTGTGTCAGAGAGTCACTCCGGGATTGTGTCAGTGAGACACTCCGGGATTGTGTCAGTGTGATACTCCGGGATTGTGTCAGAGTGACACTCCGGGATTGTGTCAGTGAGACACTCCGGGATTGTGTCAGTGTGACGCTCCGGGATTGTGTCACTGTGACACTCCAGGATTGTGTCAGTGAGTCACTCCGGGATTGTGGCAGTGAGTCACTCCGGGATTGTGTCAGTGTGACACTCCGGGATTGCGTCAGTGTGACTCTCCGGGATTGTGTCAGAGAGTCACTCCGGGATTGTGTCAGTGAGACACTCCGGGATTGTGTCAGTGTGACACTCCGGGATTGTGTCAGTGTGACACTCCAGGATTATGTCAGTGTGAAACTCCGGGATTGTGTCAGTGTGATACTCCGGGATTGTGTCAGAGTGACACTCCGGGATTGTGTCAGTGAGACACTCCGGGATTGTGTCAGTGAGACGCTCCGGGATTGTGTCAGTGAGACGCTCCGGGATTGTGTCAGTGAGACACTCCGGGATTGTGTCAGTGAGTCACTCCGGGATTGTGTCAGTGAGTAACTCCGGGATTGTGTCAGTGAGACACTCCGGGATTGTGTCAGTGTGACGCTCCAGGATTGTGTCGGTGAGTCACTATGGAATTGTGTCAGTGTGTCACTCCGGGATTGTGTCAGTGAGTCACTCCGGGATTGTGTCAGTGAGTCACTCCGGGATTGTGTCAGTGTGACACTCCGGGATTGCGTCAGTGTGACTCTCCGGGATTGTGTCAGAGAGTCACTCTGGGATTGTGTCAGTGAGACACTCCGGGATTGTGTCAGTGTGACACTCCGGGATTGTGTCAGTGTGACACTCCAGGATTGTGTCAGTGAGACACTCCGGGATTGTGTCAGTGTGAAACTCCGGGATTGTGTCAGTGTGATACTCCGGGATTGTGTCAGAGTGACACTCCGGGATTGTGTCAGTGAGTCACTCCGGGATTGTGTCAGTGAGACGCTCCGGGATTGTGTCAGTGTGACACTCCAGGATTGTGTCAGTGAGTCACTCCGGGATTGTGTCAGTGAGTCACTCCGGGATTGTGTCAGTGTGACACACCGGGATTGCGTCAATGAATCACTCCGGGATTGTGTCAGTGAGACACACCGGGATTGTGTCAGTGTGACTCTCCGGGATTGTGTCAGAGAGTCACTCCGGGATTGTGTCAGTGAGACACTCCGGGATTGTGTCAGTGTGATACTCCGGGATTGTGTCAGAGTGACACTCCGGGATTGTGTCAGTGAGACACTCCGGGATTGTGTCAGTGTGATACTCCGGGATTGTGTCAGTGAGTCACTCCGGGATTGTGTCAGTGTGACACACCGGGATTGCGTCAGTGTGACTCTCCGGGATTGTGTCAGTGAGTCACTCCGGGATTGTGTCAGTGTGACACTCCGGGATTGTGTCAGTGAGACACTGCGGGATTGTGTCAGTGTGACACTCCCGCATTGTGTCAGTGAGTCACTCCGGGATTGTGTCAGTGTGACACTCCGGGATTGTGTAAGTGAGTCACTCCGGGATTGTGTCAGTGAGTCACTGCGGGATTGTGTCAGTGTGACACTCCGGGATTGTGTCAGTGTGACACACCGGGATTGTGTCAGTGAGTCACTCCGGGATTGTGTCAGTGTGACACTCCGGGATTGTGTCAGTGAGTCAATCCGGGATTGTGTCAGTGTGATACTCCGGGATTGTGTCAGTGTGACACTCCAGGATTGTGTCAGTGAGTCACTCCGGGATTGTGTCAGTGAGTCACTCTGGGATTGTGTCAGTGAGTCACTCCAGGATTGTGTCAGTGAGTCACTCCAGGGATTGTGTCAGTGAGTCACTCCGGGATTGTGTCAGTGAGTCACTCAGGGATTGTGTCAGTGAGTCACTCCGGGATTGTGTCAGTGTGACACTCCGGGATTGTGTCAGTGAGTCACTCAGGGATTGTGTCAGTGAGTCACTCCGGGATTGTGTCAGTGTGACACTCCGGGATTGTGTCAGTGAGTCACTCCAGGATTGTGTCAGTGTGACACTCCAGGATTGTGTCAGCGAGTCACTCCGGGATTGTTTCACTGAGTCACTCCGGGATTGTGTCAGTGTGACACTCCAGGATTGTGTCAGTGAGTCACTCCAGGATTGTGTCAGTGAGTCACTCCGGGATTGTGTCAGTGTGACACTCCGGGATTGTGTCAGTGTGAAACTCCGGGATTGTGTCAGTGTGATACTCCGGGATTGTGTCAGATTGACAATCCGGGATTGTGTCAGTGAGTCACTCCGGGATTGTGTCAGTGAGACGCTCCGGGATTGTGTCAGTGTGACACTCCAGGATTGTGTCAGTGAGTCACTCCGGGATTGTGTCAGTGAGTCACTCCGGGATTGTGTCAGTGTGACACTCCGGGATTGCGTCAGTGTGACTCTCCGGGATTGTGTCAGAGAGTCACTCCGGGATTGTGTCAGTGAGACACTCCGGGATTGTGTCAGTGTGATACTCCGGGATTGTGTCAGTGTGACACTCCAGGATTGTGTCAGTGAGACACTCCGGGATTGTGTCAGTGTGAAACTCCGATATTGTGTCAGTGTGATACTCCGGGATTGTGTCAGACCTGACATTCCGGGATTGTGTCAGTGAGTCACTCCGGGATTGTGTCAGTGAGTCACTCCGGGATTGTGTCAGTGTGACACACCGGGATTGCGTCAGTGTGTCTCTCCGGGAATGTGTCAGTGAGTCACTCTGGGATTGTGTCAGTGTGACACTCCGGGATTGTGTAAGTGAGTCACTCCGGGATTGTGTCAGTGAGTCACTGCGGGATTGTGTCAGTGTGACACTCCAGGATTGTGTCAGTGAGTCAATCCGGGATTGTGTCAGTGTGACACTCCGGGATTGTGTCAGTGTGACACTCCAGGATTGTGTCAGTGAGTCACTCCGGGATTGTGTCAGTGAGTCACTCCAGGATTGTGTCAGTGAGTCACTCCGGGATTGTGTCAGTGAGTCACTCCGGGATTGTGTCAGTGTGACACTCCAGGATTGTGTCAGTGAGTCACTCCGGGATTGTGTCAGTGAGACACTCCGGGATTGTGTCAGTGTGACACTCCGGGATTGTGTCAGTGTGAAACTCCGGGATTGTGTCAGTGTGATACTCCGGGATTGTGTCAGAGTGACACTCCGGGATTGTGTCAGTGAGTCACTCCGGGATTGTGTCAGTGTGACACGCCGGGATTGTGTCAGTGTGACGCTCCGGGATTGTGTCAGTGTGACACTCCAGGATTGTGTCAGTGAGTCACTCCGGGATTGTGTCAGTGAGTCACTCCGGGATTGTGTCAGTGTGACACTCCGGGATTGCGTCAGTGTGACACTCCGGGATTGTGTCAGTGTGAAACTCCGGGATTGTGTCAGTGTGATACTCCGGGATTGTGTCAGAGAGTCACTCCGGGATTGTGTCAGTGAGACACTCCGGGATTGTGTCAGTGTGACACTCCGGGATTGTGTCAGTGTGACACTCCGGGATTGTGTCAGTGTGAAACTCCGGGATTGTGTCAGTGTGATACTCCGGGATTGTGTCAGAGTGACACTCCGGGATTGTGTCAGTGAGACGCTCCGGGATTGTGTCAGTGTGACACTCCAGGATTGTGTCAGTGAGTCACTCCGGGATTGTGTCAGTGAGTCACTCCGGGATTGTGTCAGTGTGACACACCAGGATTGCGTCAATGAGTCACTCCGGGATTGTGTCAGTGTGACACACCGGGATTGTGTCAGTGTGACTCTCCGGGATTGTGTCAGAGAGTCACTCCGGGATTGTGTCAGTGAGACACTCCCGGATTGTGTCAGTGAGACACTCCGGGATTGTGTCAGTGTGATACTCCGGGATTGTGTCAGAGTGACACTCCGGGATTGTGTCAGTGAGACACTCCGGGATTGTGTCAGTGTGATACTCCGGGATTGTGTCAGTGAGTTACTCCGGGATTGTGTCAGTGTGACACACCGGGATTGCGTCAGTGTGACTCTCCGGGATTGTGTGTACGTCACTCCGGGATTGTGTCAGTGTGACACTCCGGGATTGTGTCAGTGAGACACTGCGGGATTGTGTCAGTGTGACACCCCGCATTGTGTCAGTGAGTCACTCCGGGATTGTGTCAGTGTGACACTCCGGGATTGTGTAAGTGAGTCACTCCGGGATTGTGTCAGTGAGTCACTGCGGGATTGTGTCAGTGTGACACTCCGGGATTGTGTCAGTGTGACCCTCCGGGATTGTGTCAGTGAGTCACTCCGGGATTGTGTCAGTGTGACACTCCAGGATTGTGTCAGTGAGTCAATCCGGGATTGTGTCAGTGTGATACTCCGGGATTGTGTCAGTGTGACACTCCAGGATTGTGTCAGTGAGTCACTCCGGGATTGTGACAGTGAGTCACTCCGGGATTGTGTCAGTGAGTCACTACTGGATTGTGTCAGTGAGTCACTCCGGGATTGTGTCAGTGAGTCACTCCGGGATTGTGTCAGTGTGACACTCCAGGATTGTGTCAGTGAGTCACTCCGGGATTGTGTCAGTGAGACACTCCGGGATTGTGTCAGTGTGACACTCCCGGATTGTATCAGTGTGAAACTCCGGGATTGTGTCAGTGTGATACTCCAGGATTGTGTCAGAGTGACACTCCGGGATTTTGTCAGTGAGTCACTCCGGGATTGTGTCAGTGTGACACTCCGGGATTGTGTCAGTGTGACGCTCCGGGATTGTGTCAGTGTGACACTCCAGGATTGTGTCAGTGAGTCACTCCGGGATTGTGTCAGTGAGTCACTCCGGGATTGTGTCAGTGTGACACTCCGCGATTGCGTCAGTGTGACTCTCCGGGATTGTGTCAGAGAGTCACTCCGGGATTGTGTCAGTGAGACACTCCGGGATTGTGTCAGTGTGACACTCCGGGATTGTGTCAGTGTGACACTCCAGGATTGTGTCAGTGAGACACTCCGGGATTGTGTCAGTGTGAAACTCCGGGATTGTGTCAGTGTGATACTCCGGGATTGTGTCAGAGTGACACTCCGGGATTGTGTCAGTGAGTCACTCCGGGATTGTGTCAGTGAGACGCTCCGGGATTGTGTCAGTGTGACACTCCAGGATTGTGTCAGTGAGTCACTCCGGGATTGTGTCAGTGAGTCACTCCGGGATTGTGTCAGTGTGACACACCGGGATTGCGTCAATGAGTCACTCTGGGATTGTGTCAGTGTGACACACTGGGATTGTGTCAGTGTGACTCTCCGGGATTGTGTCAGAGAGTCACTCCGGGATTGTGTCAGTGAGACACTCCGGGATTGTCTCAGTGAGACACTCCGGGATTGTGTCAGTGTGATACTCCGGGATTGTGTCAGAGTGACACTCCGGGATTGTGTCAGTGAGACACTCCGGGATTGTGTCAGTGTGATACTCCGGGATTGTGTCAGAGTGACACTCCGGGATTGTGTCAGTGTGACACTCCGGGATTGTGTCAGTGTGACACTCCAGGATTGTGTCAGTGTGACACTCCGGGATTGTGTCAGTGAGTCACTCCGGGATTGTGTCAGTGAGTCACTCCGGGATTGTGTCAGTGAGACACACCGGGATTGTGTCAGTGTGACACTCCGGGATTGTGTCAGTGTGACACTCCAGGATTGTGTCAGTGAGTCACTCCGGGATTGTGTCAGTGAGTCACTCCGGGATTGTGTCAGTGAGTCACTCCGGGATTGTGTCAGTGTGACACTCCGGGATTGTGTCAGTGAGTCACTCCGGGATTGTTTCAGTGAGTCACTCCGGTATTGAGTCAGTGTGACACTCTGGGATTGTGTCAGTGTGACACTCCGGGATTGTGTCAGTGTGACACTCAGGGATTGTGTCAGTGTGAAACTCCGGGATTGTGTCAGTGTGATACTCCGGGATTGTGTCAGAGTGACACTCCGGGATTGTGTCAGTGAGTCACTCCGGGATTGTGTCAGTGTGACACTCCGGGATTGTGTCAGTGTGACGCTCCGGGATTGTGTCACTGTGACACTCCAGGATTGTGTCAGTGAGTCACTCCGGGATTGTGGCAGTGAGTCACTCCGGGATTGTGTCAGTGTGACACTCCGGGATTGCGTCAGTGTGACTCTCCGGGATTGTGTCAGAGAGTCACTCCGGGATTGTGTCAGTGAGACACTCCGGGATTGTGTCAGTGTGACACTCCGGGATTGTGTCAGTGTGACACTCCAGGATTATGTCAGTGTGAAACTCCGGGATTGTGTCAGTGTGATACTCCGGGATTGTGTCAGAGTGACACTCCGGGATTGTGTCAGTGAGACACTCCGGGATTGTGTCAGTGAGACGCTCCGGGATTGTGTCAGTGAGACGCTCCGGGATTGTGTCAGTGAGACACTCCGGGATTGTGTCAGTGAGTCACTCCGGGATTGTGTCAGTGAGTAACTCCGGGATTGTGTCAGTGAGACACTCCGGGATTGTGTCAGTGTGACGCTCCAGGATTGTGTCGGTGAGTCACTATGGAATTGTGTCAGTGTGTCACTCCGGGATTGTGTCAGTGAGTCACTCCGGGATTGTGTCAGTGAGTCACTCCGGGATTGTGTCAGTGTGACACTCCGGGATTGCGTCAGTGTGACTCTCCGGGAATGTGTCAGAGAGTCACTCTGGGATTGTGTCAGTGAGACACTCCGGGATTGTGTCAGTGTGACACTCCGGGATTGTGTCAGTGTGACACTCCAGGATTGTGTCAGTGAGACACTCCGGGATTGTGTCAGTGTGAAACTCCGGGATTGTGTCAGTGTGATACTCCGGGATTGTGTCAGAGTGACACTCCGGGATTGTGTCAGTGAGTCACTCCGGGATTGTGTCAGTGAGACGCTCCGGGATTGTGTCAGTGTGACACTCCAGGATTGTGTCAGTGAGTCACTCCGGGATTGTGTCAGTGAGTCACTCCGGGATTGTGTCAGTGTGACACACCGGGATTGCGTCAATGAATCACTCCGGGATTGTGTCAGTGAGACACACCGGGATTGTGTCAGTGTGACTCTCCGGGATTGTGTCAGAGAGTCACTCCGGGATTGTGTCAGTGAGACACTCCGGGATTGTGTCAGTGTGATACTCCGGGATTGTGTCAGAGTGACACTCCGGGATTGTGTCAGTGAGACACTCCGGGATTGTGTCAGTGTGATACTCCGGGATTGTGTCAGTGAGTCACTCCGGGATTGTGTCAGTGTGACACACCGGGATTGCGTCAGTGTGACTCTCCGGGATTGTGTCAGTGAGTCACTCCGGGATTGTGTCAGTGTGACACTCCGGGATTGTGTCAGTGAGACACTGCGGGATTGTGTCAGTGTGACACTCCCGCATTGTGTCAGTGAGTCACTCCGGGATTGTGTCAGTGTGACACTCCGGGATTGTGTAAGTGAGTCACTCCGGGATTGTGTCAGTGAGTCACTGCGGGATTGTGTCAGTGTGACACTCCGGGATTGTGTCAGTGTGACACTCCGGGATTGTGTCAGTGAGTCACTCCGGGATTGTGTCAGTGTGACACTCCGGGATTGTGTCAGTGAGTCAATCCGGGATTGTGTCAGTGTGATACTCCGGGATTGTGTCAGTGTGACACTCCAGGATTGTGTCAGTGAGTCACTCCGGGATTGTGACAGTGAGTCACTCCGGGATTGTGTCAGTGAGTCACTACTGGATTGTGTCAGTGAGTCACTCTGGGATTGTGTCAGTGTGACACTCCAGGATTGTGTCAGTGAGTCACTCCGCGATTGTGTCAGTGAGACACTCCGGGATTGTGTCAGTGTGACACTCCCGGATTGTGTCAGTGTGAAACTCCGGGATTGTGTCAGTGTGATACTCCGGGATTGTGTCAGAGTGACACTCCGGGATTGTGTCAGTGAGTCACTCCGGGATTGTGTCAGTGTGACACTCCGGGATTGTGTCAGTGTGGCGCTCCGGTATTGTGTCAGTGTGACACTCCAGGATTGTGTCAGTGAGTCACTCCGGGATTGTGTCAGTGAGTCACTCCGGGATTGTGTCAGTGTGACACTCCGGGATTGCGTCAGTGTGACTCTCCGGGATTGTGTCAGAGAGTCACTCCGGGATTGTGTCAGTGAGACACTCCGGGATTGTGTCAGTGTGACACTCCGGGATTGTGTCAGTGTGACACTCCAGGATTGTGTCAGTGAGACACTCCGGGATTGTGTCAGTGTGAAACTCCGGGATTGTGTCAGTGTGATACTCCGGGATTGTGTCAGAGTGACACTCCGGGATTGTGTCAGTGAGTCACTCCGGGATTGTGTCAGTGAGACGCTCCGGGATTGTGTCAGTGTGACACTCCAGGATTGTGTCAGTGAGTCACTCCGGGATTGTGTCAGTGAGTCACTCCGGGATTGTGTCAGTGTGACACACCGGGATTGCGTCAATGAGTCACTCTGGGATTGTGTCAGTGTGACACACCGGGATTGTGTCAGTGTGACTCTCCGGGATTGTGTCAGAGAGTCACTCCGGGATTGTGTCAGTGAGACACTCCGGGATTGTGTCAGTGAGACACTCCGGGATTGTGTCAGTGTGATACTCCGGGGTTGTGTCAGAGTGACACTCCGGGATTGTGTCAGTGTGACACTCCGGGATTGTGTCAGTGTGACACTCCGGGATTGTGTCAGTGAGTCACTCCGGGATTGTGTCAGTGAGTCACTCCGGGATTGTGTCAGTGAGACACACCGGGATTGTGTCAGTGTGACACTCCGGGATTGTGTCAGTGTGACACTCCAGGATTGTGTCAGTGAGTCACTCCGGGATTGTGTCAGTGAGTCACTCCGGGATTGTGTCAGTGAGTCACTCCAGGATTGTGTCAGTGAGTCACTCCGGGATTGTGTCAGTGAGTGACTCCGGGATTGTGTCAGTGTGGCACTCCGGGATTGCGTCAGTGTGACTCTCCGGGATTGTGTCAGAGAGTCACTCCGGGATTGTGTCAGTGAGACACTCCGGGATTGTGTCAGTGTGACACTCCGGGATTGTGTCAGTGTGACACTCCGGGATTGTGTCAGTGAGTCACTCCGGGATTGTGTCAGTGTGACACTCCGGGATTGTGTCAGTGAGTCAATCCGGGATTGTGTCAGTGTGATACTCCGGGATTGTGTCAGTGAGACGCTCCGGGATTGTGTCAGTGAGACGCTCCGGGATTGTGTCAGTGAGACACTCCGGGATTGTGTCAGTGAGTCACTCCGGGATTGTGTCAGTGAGTAACTCCGGGATTGTGTCAGTGAGACACTCCGGGATTGTGTCAGTGTGACGCTCCAGGATTGTGTCGGTGAGTCACTATGGAATTGTGTCAGTGTGTCACTCCGGGATTGTGTCAGTGAGTCACTCCGGGATTGTGTCAGTGAGTCACTCCGGGATTGTGTCAGTGTGACACTCCGGGATTGCGTCAGTGTGACTCTCCGGGATTGTGTCAGAGAGTCACTCTGGGATTGTGTCAGTGAGACACTCCGGGATTGTGTCAGTGTGACACTCCGGGATTGTGTCAGTGTGACACTCCAGGATTGTGTCAGTGAGACACTCCGGGATTGTGTCAGTGTGAAACTCCGGGATTGTGTCAGTGTGATACTCCGGGATTGTGTCAGAGTGACACTCCGGGATTGTGTCAGTGAGTCACTCCGGGATTGTGTCAGTGAGACGCTCCGGGATTGTGTCAGTGTGACACTCCAGGATTGTGTCAGTGAGTCACTCCGGGATTGTGTCAGTGAGTCACTCCGGGATTGTGTCAGTGTGACACACCGGGATTGCGTCAATGAATCACTCCGGGATTGTGTCAGTGAGGCACACCGGGATTGTGTCAGTGTGACTCTCCGGGATTGTGTCAGAGAGTCACTCCGGGATTGTGTCAGTGAGACACTCCGGGATTGTGTCAGTGTGATACTCCGGGATTGTGTCAGAGTGACACTCCGGGATTGTGTCAGTGAGACACACCGGGATTGTGTCAGTGTGATACTCCGGGATTGTGTCAGTGAGTCACTCCGGGATTGTGTCAGTGTGACACACCGGGATTGCGTCAGTGTGACTCTCCGGGATTGTGTCAGTGAGTCACTCCGGGATTGTGTCAGTGTGACACTCCGGGATTGTGTCAGTGAGACACTGCGGGATTGTGTCAGTGTGACACTCCCGCATTGTGTCAGTGAGTCACTCCGGGATTGTGTCAGTGTGACACTCCGGGATTGTGTAAGTGAGTCACTCCGGGATTGTGTCAGTGAGTCACTGCGGGATTGTGTCAGTGTGACACTCCGGGATTGTGTCAGTGTGACACTCCGGGATTGTGTCAGTGAGTCACTCCGGGATTGTGTCAGTGTGACACTCCGGGATTGTGTCAGTGAGTCAATCCGGGATTGTGTCAGTGTGATACTCCGGGATTGTGTCAGTGTGACACTCCAGGATTGTGTCAGTGAGTCACTCCGGGATTGTGACAGTGAGTCACTCCGGGATTGTGTCAGTGAGTCACTACTGGATTGTGTCAGTGAGTCACTCCGGGATTGTGTCAGTGTGACACTCCAGGATTGTGTCAGTGAGTCACTCCGGGATTGTGTCAGTGAGACACTCCGGGATTGTGTCAGTGTGACACTCCCGGATTGTGTCAGTGTGAAACTCCGGGATTGTGTCAGTGTGATACTCCGGGATTGTGTCAGAGTGACACTCCGGGATTGTGTCAGTGAGTCACTCCGGGATTGTGTCAGTGTGACACTCCGGGATTGTGTCAGTGTGGCGCTCCGGGATTGTGTCAGTGTGACACTCCAGGATTGTGTCAGTGAGTCACTCCGGGATTGTGTCAGTGAGTCACTCCGGGATTGTGTCAGTGTGACACTCCGGGATTGCGTCAGTGTGACTCTCCGGGATTGTGTCAGAGAGTCACTCCGGGATTGTGTCAGTGAGACACTCCGGGATTGTGTCAGTGTGACACTCCGGGATTGTGTCAGTGTTACACTCCAGGATTGTGTCAGTGAGACACTCCGGGATTGTGTCAGTGTGAAACTCCGGGATTGTGTCAGTGTGATACTCCGGGATTGTGTCAGAGTGACACTCCGGGATTGTGTCAGTGAGTCACTCCGGGATTGTGTCAGTGAGACGCTCCGGGATTGTGTCAGTGTGACACTCCAGGATTGTGTCAGTGAGTCACTCCGGGATTGTGTCAGTGAGTCACTCCGGGATTGTGTCAGTGTGACACACCGGGATTGCGTCAATGAGTCACTCTGGGATTGTGTCAGTGTGACACACCGGGATTGTGTCAGTGTGACTCTCCAGGATTGTGTCAGAGAGTCACTCCGGGATTGTGTCAGTGAGACACTCCGGGATTGTATCAGTGAGACACTCCGGGATTGTGTCAGTGTGATACTCCGGGATTGTGTCAGAGTGACACACCGGGATTGTGTCAGTGAGACACTCCGGGATTGTGTCAGTGTGATACTCCGGGGTTGTGTCAGAGTGACACTCCGGGATTGTGTCAGTGTGACACTCCGGGATTGTGTCAGTGTGACACTCCGGGATTGTGTCAGTGAGTCACTCCGGGATTGTGTCAGTGAGTCACTCCGGGATTGTGTCAGTGAGACACACCGGGATTGTGTCAGTGTGACACTCCGGGATTGTGTCAGTGTGACACTCCAGGATTGTGTCAGTGAGTCACTCCGGGATTGTGTCAGTGAGTCACTCCGGGATTGTGTCAGTGAGTCACTCCAGGATTGTGTCAGTGAGTCACTCCGGGATTGTGTCAGTGAGTGACTCCGGGATTGTGTCAGTGTGACACTCCAGGATTGTGTCAGTGAGTCACTCCGGGATTGTTTCAGTGAGTCACTCCGGGATTGAGTCAGTGTGACACTCCGGGATTGTGTCAGTGTGACACTCCGGGATTGTGTCAGTGTGAAACTCCGGGATTGTGTCAGTGTGATACTCCGGGATTGTGTCAGAGTGACACTCCGGGATTGTGTCAGTGAGTCACTCCGGGATTGTGTCAGTGTGACACTCCGGGATTGTGTCAGTGTGACGCTCCGGGATTGTGTCAGTGTGACACTCCAGGATTGTGTCAGTGTGATACTCCGGGATTGTGTCAGAGTGACACTCCGGGATTTTGTCAGTGAGTCACTCCGGGATTGTGGCAGTGAGTCACTCCGGGATTGTGTCAGTGTGACACTCCGGGATTGCGTCAGTGTGACTCTCCGGGATTGTGTCAGAGAGTCACTCCGGGATTGTGTCAGTGAGACACTCCGGGATTGTGTCAGTGTGACACTCCGGGATTGTGTCAGTGTGACACTCCAGGATTGTGTCAGTGTGAAACTCCGGGATTGTGTCAGTGTGATACTCCGGGATTGTGTCAGAGTGACACTCCGGGATTTTGTCAGTGAGTCACTCCGGGATTGTGTCAGTGAGACGCTCCGGGATTGTGTCAGTGAGACGCTCCGGGATTGTTTCAGTGAGACACTCCGGGATTGTGTCAGTGAGTCACTCCGGGATTGTGTCAGTGAGTAACTCCGGGATTGTGTCAGTGAGACACTCCGGGATTGTGTCAGTGTGACGCTCCAGGATTGTGTCAGTGACACACTCCGGGATTGTGTCAGTGTGACACTCCGGGATTGCGTCAGTGTGACTCTCCGGGATTGTGTCAGTGAGTCACTCCGGGATTGTGTCAGTGTGACACTCCGGGATTGTGTCAGTGAGACACTGCGGGATTGTGTCAGTGTGACACTCCCGCATTGTGTCAGTGAGTCACTCCGGGATTGTGTCAGTGTGACACTCCGGGATTGTGTAAGTGAGTCACTCCGGGATTGTGTCAGTGAGTCACTGCGGGATTGTGTCAGTGTGACACTCCGGGATTGTGTCAGTGTGACACTCCGGGATTGTGTCAGTGAGTCACTCCGGGATTGTGTCAGTGTGACACTCCGGGATTGTGTCAGTGAGTCAATCCGGGATTGTGTCAGTGTGATACTCCGGGATTGTGTCAGTGTGACACTCCAGGATTGTGTCAGTGAGTCACTCCGGGATTGTGACAGTGAGTCACTCCGGGATTGTGTCAGTGAGTCACTACTGGATTGTGTCAGTGAGTCACTCCGGGATTGTGTCAGTGAGTCACTCCGGGATTGTGTCAGTGTGACACTCCAGGATTGTGTCAGTGAGTCACTCCGGGATTGTGTCAGTGAGACACTCCGGGATTGTGTCAGTGTGACACTCCCGGATTGTGTCAGTGTGAAACTCCGGGATTGTGTCAGTGTGATACTCCGGGATTTTGTCAGAGTGACACTCCGGGATTGTGTCAGTGAGTCACTCCGGGATTGTGTCAGTGTGACACTCCGGGATTGTGTCAGTGTGACGCTCCGGGATTGTGTCAGTGTGACACTCCAGGATTGTGTCAGTGAGTCACTCCGGGATTGTGTCAGTGAGTCACTCCGGGATTGTGTCAGTGTGACACTCCGGGATTGCGTCAGTGTGACTCTCCGGTATTGTGTCAGAGAGTCACTCCGGGATTGTGTCAGTGAGACACTCCGGGATTGTGTCAGTGTGACACTCCGGGATTGTGTCAGTGTGGCACTCCAGGATTGTGTCTGTGAGACACTCCGGGTTTGTGTCAGTGTGAAACTCCGGGATTGTGTCAGTGTGATACTCCGGGATTGTGTCAGAGTGACACTCCGGGATTGTGTCAGTGAGTCACTCCGGGATTGTGTCAGTGAGACGCTCCGGGATTGTGTCAGTGTGACACTCCAGGATTGTGTCAGTGAGTCACTCCGGGATTGTGTCAGTGAGTCACTCCGGGATTGTGTCAGTGTGACACACCGGGATTGCGTCAATGAGTCACTCTGGGATTGTGTCAGTGTGACACACCGGGATTGTGTCAGTGTGACTCTCCGGGATTGTGTCAGAGAGTCACTCCGGGATTGTGTCAGTGAGACACTCCGGGATTGTGTCAGTGAGTCACTCCGGGATTGTGTCAGTGTGATACTCCGGGATTGTGTCAGAGTGACACACTGGGATTGTGTCAGTGAGACACTCCGGGATTGTGTCAGTGTGATACTCCGGGGTTGTGTCAGAGTGACACTCCGGGATTGTGTCAGTGTGACACTCCGGGATTGTGTCAGTGTGACACTCCAGGATTGTGTCAGTGTGACACTCCGGGATTGTGTCAGTGAGTCACTCCGGGATTGTGTCAGTGAGTCACTCCGGGATTGTGTCAGTGAGACACACCGGGATTGTGTCAGTGTGACACTCCGGGATTGTGTCAGTGTGACACTCCAGGATTGTGTCAGTGTGTCACTCCGGGATTGTGTCAGTGAGTCACTCCGGGATTGTGTCAGTGAGTCACTCCAGGATTGTGTCAGTGAGTCACTCCGGGATTGTGTCAGTGAGTCACTCCGGGATTGTGTCAGTGTGACACTCCAGGATTGTGTCAGTGAGTCACTCCGGGATTGTTTCAGTGAGTCACTCCGGGATTGAGTCAGTGTGACACTCCGGGATTGTGTCAGTGTGACACTCCGGGATTGTGTCAGTGTGAAACTCCGGGATTGTGTCAGTGTGATACTCCGGGATTGTGTCAGAGTGACACTCCGGGATTGTGTCAGTGAGTCACTCCGGGATTGTGTCAGTGTGACACTCCGGGATTGTGTCAGTGTGACGCTCCGGGATTGTGTCAGTGTGACACTCCAGGATTGTGTCAGTGAGTCACTCCGGGATTGTGGCAGTGAGTCACTCCGGGATTGTGTCAGTGTGACACTCCGGGATTGCGTCAGTGTGACTCTCGGGGATTGTGTCAGAGAGTCACTCCGGGATTGTGTCAGTGAGACACTCCGGGATTGTGTCAGTGTGACACTCCGGGATTGTGTCAGTGTGACACTCCGGGATTGTGTCAGTGTGAAACTCCGGGATTGTGTCAGTGTGATACTCCGGGATTGTGTCAGAGTGACACTCCGGGATTGTGTCAGTGAGTCACTCCGGGATTGTGTCAGTGAGACGCTCCGGGATTGTGTCAGTGAGACGCTCCGGGATTGTGTCAGTGAGACACTCCGGGATTGTGTCAGTGTGACGCTCCAGGATTGTGTCAGTGAGTCACTATGGAATTGTGTCAGTGTGTCACTCCGGGATTGTGTCAATGAGTCACTCCCGCATTGTGTCAGTGTGACACTCCGGGATTGTGTCAGTGTGACACTCCGGGATTGTGTCAGTGTGAAACTCCGGGATTGTGTCAGTGTGATACTCCGGGATTGTGTCAGAGTGACACTCCGGGATTGTGTCAGTGAGTCACTCCGGGATTGTGTCAGTGTGACACTCCGGGATTGTGTCAGTGTGACGCTCCGGGATTGTGTCAGTGTGACACTCCAGGATTGTGTCAGTGAGTCACTCCGGGATTGTGGCAGTGAGTCACTCCGGGATTGTGTCAGTGTGATACTCCGGGATTGTGTCAGAGTGACACTCCGGGATTGTGTCAGTGAGTCACTCCGGGATTGTGTCAGTGTGACACTCCGGGATTGTGTCAGTGTGACGCTCCGGGATTGTGTCAGTGTGACACTCCAGGATTGTGTCAGTGAGTCACTCCGGGATTGTGTCAGTGAGTCACTCCGGGATTGTGTCAGTGTGACACTCCGGGATTGCGTCAGTGTGACTCTCCGGTATTGTGTCAGAGAGTCACTCCCGGATTGTGTCAGTGAGACACTCCGGGATTGTGTCAGTGTGACACTCCGGGATTGTGTCAGTGTGGCACTCCAGGATTGTGTCTGTGAGACACTCCGGGTTTGTGTCAGTGTGAAACTCCGGGATTGTGTCAGTGTGATACTCCGGGATTGTGTCAGAGTGACACTCCGGGATTGTGTCAGTGAGTCACTCCGGGATTGTGTCAGTGAGACGCTCCGGGATTGTGTCAGTGTGACACTCCAGGATTGTGTCAGTGAGTCACTCCGGGATTGTGTCAGTGAGTCACTCCGGGATTGTGTCAGTGTGACACACCGGGATTGCGTCAATGAGTCACTCTGGGATGGTGTCAGTGTGACACACCGGGATTGTGTCAGTGTGACTCTCCGGGATTGTGTCAGAGAGTCACTCCAGGATTGTGTCAGTGAGACACTCCGGGATTGTGTCAGTGAGTCACTCCGGGATTGTGTCAGTGTGATACTCCGGGATTGTGTCAGAGTGACACACCGGGATTGTGTCAGTGAGACACTCCGGGATTGTGTCAGTGTGATACTCCGGGGTTGTGTCAGAGTGACACTCCGGGATTGTGTCAGTGTGACACTCCGGGATTGTGTCAGTGTGACACTCCAGGATTGTGTCAGTGTGACACTCCGGGATTGTGTCAGTGAGTCACTCCGGGATTGTGTCAGTGAGTCACTCCGGGATTGTGTCAGTGAGACACACCGGGATTGTGTCAGTGTGACACTCCGGGATTGTGTCAGTGAGTCACTCCGGGATTGTGTCAGTGAGTCACTCCGGGATTGTGTCAGTGAGTCACTCCAGGATTGTGTCAGTGAGTCACTCCGGGATTGTGTCAGTGAGTCACTCCGGGATTGTGTCAGTGTGACACTCCAGGATTGTGTCAGTGAGTCACTCCGGGATTGTTTCAGTGAGTCACTCCGGGATTGAGTCAGTGTGACACTCCGGGATTGTGTCAGTGTGACACTCCGGGATTGTGTCAGTGTGAAACTCCGGGATTGTGTCAGTGTGACACTCCGGGATTGTGTCAGAGTGACACTCCGGGATTGTGTCAGTGAGTCACTCCGGGATTGTGTCAGTGTGACACTCCGGGATTGTGTCAGTGTGACGCTCCGGGATTGTGTCAGTGTGACACTCCAGGATTGTGTCAGTGAGTCACTCCGGGATTGTGGCAGTGAGTCACTCCGGGATTGTGTCAGTGTGACACTCCGGGATTGCGTCAGTGTGACTCTCCCGGATTGTGTCAGAGAGTCACTCCGGGATTGTGTCAGTGAGACACTCCGGGATTGTGTCAGTGTGACACTCCGGGATTGTGTCAGTGTGACACTCCGGGATTGTGTCAGTGTGAAACTCCGGGATTGTGTCAGTGTGATACTCCGGGATTGTGTCAGAGTGACACTCCGGGATTGTGTCAGTGAGTCACTCCGGGATTGTGTCAGTGAGACGCTCCGGGATTGTGTCAGTGAGACGCTCCGGGATTGTGTCAGTGAGACACTCCGGGATTGTGTCAGTGAGTCACTCCGGGATTGTGTCAGTGAGTAACTCCGGGATTGTGTCAGTGAGACACTCCGGGATTGTGTCAGTGTGACGCTCCAGGATTGTGTCAGTGAGTCACTCCGGGATTGTGGCAGTGAGTCACTCCGGGATTGTGTCAGTGTGACACTCCGGGATTGTGTCAATGAGTCACTCCCGCATTGTGTCAGTGTGACACTCCGGGATTGTGTCAGTGTGACACTCCGGGATTGTGTCAGTGTGAAACTCCGGGATTGTGTCAGTGTGATACTCCGGGATTGTGTCAGAGTGACACTCCGGGATTGTGTCAGTGAGTCACTCCGGGATTGTGTCAGTGTGACACTCCGGGATTGTGTCAGTGTTACGCTCCGGGATTGTGTCAGTGTGACACTCCAGGATTGTGTCAGTGAGTCACTCCGGGATTGTGGCAGTGAGTCACTCCGGGATTGTGTCAGTGTGACACTCCGGGATTGCGTCAGTGTGACTCTCCGGGATTGTGTCAGAGAGTCACTCCGGGATTGTGTCAGTGAGACACTCCGGGATTGTGTCAGTGTGACACTCCGGGATTGTGTCAGTGTGACACTCCAGGATTGTGTCAGTGTGAAACTCCGGGATTGTGTCAGTGTGATACTCCGGGATTGTGTCAGAGTGACACTCCGGGATTGTGTCAGTGAGTCACTCCGGGATTGTGTCAGTGAGACGCTCCGGGATTGTGTCAGTGAGACGCTCCGGGATTGTGTCAGTGAGACACTCCGGGATTGTGTCAGTGAGTAACTCCGGGATTGTGTCAGTGAGACACTCCGGAATTGTGTCAGTGTGACGCTCCAGGATTGTGTCAGTGAGTCACTATGGAATTGTGTCAGTGTGTCACTCCGGGATTGTGTCAATGAGTCACTCCCGCATTGTGTCAGTGTGACACTCCGGGATGGTGTCAGTGTGACACTCCGGGATTGTGTCAGTGTGACACTCCCGCATTGTGTCAGTGAGTCACTCCGGGATTGTGTCAGTGTGACACTCCGGGATTGTGTCAGTGAGGCACTCCGGGATTGTGTCAGTGTGACACTCCCGCATTGTGTCAGTGAGTCACTCCGGGATTGTGTCAGTGTGACACTCTGGGATTTTGTCAGTGAGACACTCCGGGATTGTGTCAGTGTGACACTCCCGCATTGTGTCAGTGAGTCACTCCGGGATGGTGTCAGTGTGACACTCCGGGATTGTGTCAGTGAGACACTCCGGGATTGTGTCAGTGTGACACTCCCGCATTGTGTCAGTGTGACACTCCGGGATGGTGTCAGTGTGACACTCCGGGATTGTGTCAGTGTGACACTCCCGCATTGTGTCAGTGAGTCACTCCGGGATGGTGTCAGTGTGTCACTCCGGGATTGTGTCAGTGTGATACTCCGGGATTGTGTCAGTGTGACACTCCGGGATTGTGTCAGTGAGTCACTCCGAGATTGTGTCAGTGTGTCACTCCGAGATTGTGTCAGTGTGTCACTCCAGGATTGTGTCAGTGAGTCACTCCGGGGTTGTGTCAGTGTGACACTCCGGGATTGTGTCAGTGTGACACACCGGGATTGCGTCAGTGAGACACTCCGGGATTGTGTCAGTGAGTCACTCCGGGATTGTGTCAGTGTGACACTCCGGGATTGTGTCAGAGTTACACTCCGGGATTGTGTCAGTGTGACACTCCAGGATTGTGTCAGTGAGTCAGTACGAGATTGTGTCAGTGTGACACTCCGGGATTGTGTCAGAGTTACACTCCGGGATTGTGTCAGTGTGACACTCCAGGATTGTGTCAGTGAGTCAGTACGAGATTGTGTCAGTGTGTCACTCCGGGATTGTGTCGGTGAGACACTCCGGGATTGTTTCAGTGAGTCATTCCGGGATTGTGTCAGTGAGTCATTCCGGGATTGTGTCAGTGAGACACTCCGGGATTGTGTCAGTGAGACACTCCCGCATTGTGTCGGTGAGACACTCCGGGATTGTGTCAGTGAGACCCTCCGGGATTGTGTCAGTGAGTCACTCCGGGATTGTGTCAGTGTGATACTCCGGGATTGTGTCAGTGTGACACTCCGGGATTGTGTCAGTGAGTCACTCCGAGATTGTGTCAGTGTGTCACTCCGGGATTTTGTCAGTGTGACACTCCAGGATTGTGTCAGTGAGTCACTCCGGGATTGTGTCAGTGAGTCACTCCGGGGTTGTGTCAGTGTGACACTCCGGGATTGTGTCAGTGTGACACACCGGGATTGCGTCAGTGAGACACTCCGGGATTGTGTCAGTGAGTCACTCCGGGATTGTGTCAGTGAGACACTCTGGGATTTTGTCAGTGTGACACTCCGGGATTGCGTCAGTGTGACACACCGGGATTGTGTCAGTGAGACACTCCGGGATTGTGTCAGTGAGACACTCCGGGATTGCGTCAGTGAGTCACTCCGGGATTTTGTCAGTGTGACACTCCAGGATTGTGTCAGTGAGTCACTCCGGGATTGTGTCAGTGAGGCACTCCGGGATTGTGTCAGTGTGACACTCCGGGATTGTGTCAATGAGTCACTCCGGGATTGTGTCAGAGTTACACTCCGGGATTGTGTCAGTGTGACACTCCGGGATTGTGTCAGTGTGACACTCCGGGATTGTGTCAGAGTTACACTCCAGGATTGTGTCAGTGAGTCACTACGAGATTGTGTCAGTGTGTCACTCCGGGATTGTGTCAGAGAGACACTCCAGGATTGTGTCAGTGAGTCACTCCGGGATTGTGTCGGTGAGACACTCCGGGATTGTTTCAGTGAGTCATTCCGGGATTGTGTCAGTGTGACACTCCCGCATTGTGTCGGTGAGACACTCCGGGATTGTTTCAGTGAGTCATTCCGGGATTGTGTCAGTGTGACACTCCCGCATTGTGTCAGTGAGTCACTCCGGGATTGTGTCAGTGTGACACTCCGGGATTGTGTCAGTGTGACACTCCGGGATTGTGTCAGTGAGTTACTCCGGGATTGTGTCAGTGTGACACTCCGGGATTGTGTCAGTGAGTCACTCCGGGATTGTGTCAGTGTGATACTCCGGGATTGTGTCAGTGTGACACTCCGGGATTGTGTCAGTGAGTCACTCCGAGATTGTGTCAGTGTGTCACTCCGAGATTGTGTCAGTGTGTCACTCCAGGATTGTGTCAGTGAGTCACTCCGGGGTTGTGTCAGTGTGACACTCCGGGATTGTGTCAGTGTGACACACCGGGATTGCGTCAGTGAGACACTCCGGGATTGTGTCAGTGAGTCACTCCAGGATTGTGTCAGTGAGTCACTCCGGGGTTGTGTCAGTGTGACACTCCGGGATTGTGTCAGTGTGACACACCGGGATTGCGTCAGTGAGACATTCCGGGATTGTGTCAGTGAGTCACTCCGGGGTTGTGTCAGTGTGACACTCCGGGATTGTGTCAGTGTCACACACCGGGATTGCGTCAGTGAGACACTCCGGGATTGTGTCAGTAGTCACTCCGGGATTTTGTCAGTGTGACACTCCAGGATTGTGTCAGTGAGTCACTCCGGGATTGTGTCAGTGAGGCACTCCGGGATTGTGTCAGTGTGACACTCTGGGATTGTGTCAATGAATCACTCCGGGATTGTGTCAGAGTTACACTCCGGGATTGTGTCAGTGTGACACTCCGGGATTGTGTCAGTGTGACACTCCGGGATTGTGTCAGAGTTACACTCCGGGATTGTGTCAGTGTGACACTCCAGGATTGTGTCAGTGAGTCAGTACGAGATTGTGTCAGTGTGTCACTCCGGGATTGTGTCAGTGTGACACTCCGGGATTGTGTCAGTGTGAAACTCCGGGATTGTGTCAGTGTGATACTCCGGGATATTGTCAGAGTGACACTCCGGGATTGTGTCAGTGAGTCACTCCGGGATTGTGTCAGTGTGACACTCCGGGATTGTGTCAGTGTGACGCTCCGGGATTGTGTCAGTGTGACACTCCAGGATTGTGTCAGTGAGTCACTCCGGGATTGTGGCAGTGAGTCACTCCGGGATTGTGTCAGTGTGACACTCCGGGATTGCGTCAGTGTGACTCTCGGGGATTGTGTCAGAGAGTCACTCCGGGATTGTGTCAGTGAGACACTCCGGGATTGTGTCAGTGTGACACTCCGGGATTGTGTCAGTGTGACACTCCGGGATTGTGTCAGTGTGAAACTCCGGGATTGTGTCAGTGTGATACTCCGGGATTGTGTCAGAGTGACACTCCGGGATTGTGTCAGTGAGTCACTCCGGGATTGTGTCAGTGAGACGCTCCGGGATTGTGTCAGTGAGACGCTCCGGGATTGTGTCAGTGAGACACTCCGGGATTGTGTCAGTGTGACGCTCCAGGATTGTGTCAGTGAGTCACTATGGAATTGTGTCAGTGTGTCACTCCGGGATTGTGTCAATGAGTCACTCCCGCATTGTGTCAGTGTGACACTCCGGGATTGTGTCAGTGTGACACTCCGGGATTGTGTCAGTGTGAAACTCCGGGATTGTGTCAGTGTGATACTCCGGGATTGTGTCAGTGTGACACTCCGGGATTGTGTCAGTGAGTCACTCCGGGATTGTGTCAGTGTGACACTCCGGGATTGTGTCAGTGTGACGCTCCGGGATTGTGTCAGTGTGACACTCCAGGATTGTGTCAGTGAGACACTCCGGGATTGTGGCAGTGAGTCACTCCGGGATTGTGTCAGTGTGATACTCCGGGATTGTGTCAGAGTGACACTCCAGGATTGTGTCAGTGAGTCACTCCGGGATTGTGTCAGTGTGACACTCCGGGATTGTGTCAGTGTGACGCTCCGGGATTGTGTCAGTGTGACACTCCAGGATTGTGTCAGTGAGTCACTCCGGGATTGTGTCAGTGAGTCACTCCGGGATTGTGTCAGTGTGACACTCCGGGATTGCGTCAGTGTGACTCTCCGGTATTGTGTCAGAGAGTCACTCCGGGATTGTGTCAGTGAGACACTCCGGGATTGTGTCAGTGTGACACTCCGGGATTGTGTCAGTGTGGCACTCCAGGATTGTGTCTGTGAGACACTCCGGGTTTGTGTCAGTGTGAAACTCCGGGATTGTGTCAGTGTGATACTCCGGGATTGTGTCAGAGTGACACTCCGGGATTGTGTCAGTGAGTCACTCCGGGATTGTGTCAGTGAGACGCTCCGGGATTGTGTCAGTGTGACACTCCAGGATTGTGTCAGTGAGTCACTCCGGGATTGTGTCAGTGAGTCACTCCGGGATTGTGTCAGTGTGACACACCGGGATTGCGTCAATGAGTCACTCTGGGATGGTGTCAGTGTGACACACCGGGATTGTGTCAGTGTGACTCTCCGGGATTGTGTCAGAGAGTCACTCCAGGATTGTGTCAGTGAGACACTCCGGGATTGTGTCAGTGAGTCACTCCGGGATTGTGTCAGTGTGATACTCCGGGATTGTGTCAGAGTGACACACCGGGATTGTGTCAGTGAGACACTCCGGGATTGTGTCAGTGTGATACTCCGGGGTTGTGTCAGAGTGACACTCCGGGATTGTGTCAGTGTGACACTCCGGGATTGTGTCAGTGTGACACTCCAGGATTGTGTCAGTGTGACACTCCGGGATTGTGTCAGTGAGTCACTCCGGGATTGTGTCAGTGAGTCACTCCGGGATTGTGTCAGTGAGACACACCGGGATTGTGTCAGTGTGACACTCCGGGATTGTGTCAGTGAGTCACTCCGGGATTGTGTCAGTGAGTCACTCCGGGATTGTGTCAGTGAGTCACTCCAGGATTGTGTCAGTGAGTCACTCCGGGATTGTGTCAGTGAGTCACTCCGGGATTGTGTCAGTGTGACACTCCAGGATTGTGTCAGTGAGTCACTCCGGGATTGTTTCAGTGAGTCACTCCGGGATTGAGTCAGTGTGACACTCCGGGATTGTGTCAGTGTGACACTCCGGGATTGTGTCAGTGTGAAACTCCGGGATTGTGTCAGTGTGACACTCCGGGATTGTGTCAGAGTGACACTCCGGGATTGTGTCAGTGAGTCACTCCGGGATTGTGTCAGTGTGACACTCCGGGATTGTGTCAGTGTGACGCTCCGGGATTGTGTCAGTGTGACACTCCAGGATTGTGTCAGTGAGTCACTCCGGGATTGTGGCAGTGAGTCACTCCGGGATTGTGTCAGTGTGACACTCCGGGATTGCGTCAGTGTGACTCTCCGGGATTGTGTCAGAGAGTCACTCCGGGATTGTGTCAGTGAGACACTCCGGGATTGTGTCAGTGTGACACTCCGGGATTGTGTCAGTGTGACACTCCGGGATTGTGTCAGTGTGAAACTCCGGGATTGTGTCAGTGTGATACTCCGGGATTGTGTCAGAGTGACACTCCGGGATTGTGTCAGTGAGTCACTCCGGGATTGTGTCAGTGAGACGCTCCGGGATTGTGTCAGTGAGACGCTCCGGGATTGTGTCAGTGAGACACTCCGGGATTGTGTCAGTGAGTCACTCCGGGATTGTGTCAGTGAGTAACTCCGGGATTGTGTCAGTGAGACACTCCGGGATTGTGTCAGTGTGACGCTCCAGGATTGTGTCAGTGAGTCACTATGGAATTGTGTCAGTGTGTCACTCCGGGATTGTGTCAATGAGTCACTCCCGCATTGTGTCAGTGTGACACTCCGGGATTGTGTCAGTGTGACACTCCGGGATTGTGTCAGTGTGAAACTCCGGGATTGTGTCAGTGTGATACTCCGGGATTGTGTCAGAGTGACACTCCGGGATTGTGTCAGTGAGTCACTCCGGGATTGTGTCAGTGTGACACTCCGGGATTGTGTCAGTGTGACGCTCCGGGATTGTGTCAGTGTGACACTCCAGGATTGTGTCAGTGAGTCACTCCGGGATTGTGGCAGTGAGTCACTCCGGGATTGTGTCAGTGTGACACTCCGGGATTGCGTCAGTGTGACTCTCCGGGATTGTGTCAGAGAGTCACTCCGGGATTGTGTCAGTGAGACACTCCGGGATTGTGTCAGTGTGACACTCCGGGATTGTGTCAGTGTGACACTCCAGGATTGTGTCAGTGTGAAACTCCGGGATTGTGTCAGTGTGATACTCCGGGATTGTGTCAGAGTGACACTCCGGGATTGTGTCAGTGAGTCACTCCGGGATTGTGTCAGTGAGACGCTCCGGGATTGTGTCAGTGAGACGCTCCGGGATTGTGTCAGTGAGACACTCCGGGATTGTGTCAGTGAGTCACTCCGGGATTGTGTCAGTGAGTAACTCCGGGATTGTGTCAGTGAGACACTCCGGGATTGTGTCAGTGTGACGCTCCAGGATTGTGTCAGTGAGTCACTATGGAATTGTGTCAGTGTGTCACTCCGGGATTGTGTCAATGAGTCACTCCCGCATTGTGTCAGTGTGACACTCCGGGATGGTGTCAGTGTGACACTCCGGGATTGTGTCAGTGTGACACTCCCGCATTGTGTCAGTGAGTCACTCCGGGATTGTGTCAGTGTGACACTCCGGGATTGTGTCAGTGAGGCACTCCGGGATTGTGTCAGTGTGACACTCCCGCATTGTGTCAGTGAGTCACTCCGGGATTGTGTCAGTGTGACACTCTGGGATTTTGTCAGTGAGACACTCCGGGATTGTGTCAGTGTGACACTCCCGCATTGTGTCAGTGAGTCACTCCGGGATGGTGTCAGTGTGACACTCCGGGATTGTGTCAGTGAGACACTCCGGGATTGTGTCAGTGTGACACTCCCGCATTGTGTCAGTGTGACACTCCGGGATGGTGTCAGTGTGACACTCCGGGATTGTGTCAGTGTGACACTCCCGCATTGTGTCAGTGAGTCACTCCGGGATGGTGTCAGTGTGTCACTCCGGGATTGTGTCAGTGTGATACTCCGGGATTGTGTCAGTGTGACACTCCGGGATTGTGTCAGTGAGTCACTCCGAGATTGTGTCAGTGTGTCACTCCGAGATTGTGTCAGTGTGTCACTCCAGGATTGTGTCAGTGAGTCACTCCGGGGTTGTGTCAGTGTGACACTCCGGGATTGTGTCAGTGTGACACACCGGGATTGCGTCAGTGAGACACTCCGGGATTGTGTCAGTGAGTCACTCCGGGATTGTGTCAGTGTGACACTCCGGGATTGTGTCAGAGTTACACTCCGGGATTGTGTCAGTGTGACACTCCAGGATTGTGTCAGTGAGTCAGTACGAGATTGTGTCAGTGTGACACTCCGGGATTGTGTCAGAGTTACACTCCGGGATTGTGTCAGTGTGACACTCCAGGATTGTGTCAGTGAGTCAGTACGAGATTGTGTCAGTGTGTCACTCCGGGATTGTGTCGGTGAGACACTCCGGGATTGTTTCAGTGAGTCATTCCGGGATTGTGTCAGTGAGTCATTCCGGGATTGTGTCAGTGAGACACTCCGGGATTGTGTCAGTGAGACACTCCCGCATTGTGTCGGTGAGACACTCCGGGATTGTGTCAGTGAGACCCTCCGGGATTGTGTCAGTGAGTCACTCCGGGATTGTGTCAGTGTGATACTCCGGGATTGTGTCAGTGTGACACTCCGGGATTGTGTCAGTGAGTCACTCCGAGATTGTGTCAGTGTGTCACTCCGGGATTTTGTCAGTGTGACACTCCAGGATTGTGTCAGTGAGTCACTCCGGGATTGTGTCAGTGAGTCACTCCGGGGTTGTGTCAGTGTGACACTCCGGGATTGTGTCAGTGTGACACACCGGGATTGCGTCAGTGAGACACTCCGGGATTGTGTCAGTGAGTCACTCCGGGATTGTGTCAGTGAGACACTCTGGGATTTTGTCAGTGTGACACTCCGGGATTGCGTCAGTGTGACACACCGGGATTGTGTCAGTGAGACACTCCGGGATTGTGTCAGTGAGACACTCCGGGATTGCGTCAGTGAGTCACTCCGGGATTTTGTCAGTGTGACACTCCAGGATTGTGTCAGTGAGTCACTCCGGGATTGTGTCAGTGAGGCACTCCGGGATTGTGTCAGTGTGACACTCCGGGATTGTGTCAATGAGTCACTCCGGGATTGTGTCAGAGTTACACTCCGGGATTGTGTCAGTGTGACACTCCGGGATTGTGTCAGTGTGACACTCCGGGATTGTGTCAGAGTTACACTCCAGGATTGTGTCAGTGTGACACTCCGGGATTGTGTCAGAGAGACACTCCAGGATTGTGTCAGTGAGTCACTCCGGGATTGTGTCGGTGAGACACTCCGGGATTGTTTCAGTGAGTCATTCCGGGATTGTGTCAGTGTGACACTCCCGCATTGTGTCGGTGAGACACTCCGGGATTGTTTCAGTGAGTCATTCCGGGATTGTGTCAGTGTGACACTCCCGCATTGTGTCAGTGAGTCACTCCGGGATTGTGTCAGTGTGACACTCCGGGATTGTGTCAGTGTGACACTCCGGGATTGTGTCAGTGAGTTACTCCGGGATTGTGTCAGTGTGACACTCCGGGATTGTGTCAGTGAGTCACTCCGGGATTGTGTCAGTGTGATACTCCGGGATTGTGTCAGTGTGACACTCCGGGATTGTGTCAGTGAGTCACTCCGAGATTGTGTCAGTGTGTCACTCCGAGATTGTGTCAGTGTGTCACTCCAGGATTGTGTCAGTGAGTCACTCCGGGGTTGTGTCAGTGTGACACTCCGGGATTGTGTCAGTGTGACACACCGGGATTGCGTCAGTGAGACACTCCGGGATTGTGTCAGTGAGTCACTCCAGGATTGTGTCAGTGAGTCACTCCGGGATTGTGTCAGTGTGACACTCCGGGATTGTGTCAGTGTGACACACCGGGATTGCGTCAGTGAGACATTCCGGGATTGTGTCAGTGAGTCACTCCGGGGTTGTGTCAGTGTGACACTCCGGGATTGTGTCAGTGTCACACACCGGGATTGCGTCAGTGAGACACTCCGGGATTGTGTCAGTAGTCACTCCGGGATTTTGTCAGTGTGACACTCCAGGATTGTGTCAGTGAGTCACTCCGGGATTGTGTCAGTGAGGCACTCCGGGATTGTGTCAGTGTGACACTCTGGGATTGTGTCAATGAATCACTCCGGGATTGTGTCAGAGTTACACTCCGGGATTGTGTCAGTGTGACACTCCGGGATTGTGTCAGTGTGACACTCCGGGATTGTGTCAGTGAGACGCTCCGGGATTGTGTCAGTGTGACACTCCAGGATTGTGTCAGTGAGTCAGTACGAGATTGTGTCAGTGTGTCACTCCGGGATTGTGTCCGTGTGACACTCCGGGATTGTGTCAGTGTGAAACTCCGGGATTGTGTCAGTGTGATACTCCGGGATATTGTCAGAGTGACACTCCGGGATTGTGTCAGTGAGTCACTCCGGGATTGTGTCAGTGTGACACTCCGGGATTGTGTCAGTGTGACGCTCCGGGATTGTGTCAGTGTGACACTCCAGGATTGTGTCAGTGAGTCACTCCGGGATTGTGGCAGTGAGTCACTCCGGGATTGTGTCAGTGTGACACTCCGGGATTGCGTCAGTGTGACTCTCGGGGATTGTGTCAGAGAGTCACTCCGGGATTGTGTCAGTGAGACACTCCGGGATTGTGTCAGTGTGACACTCCGGGATTGTGTCAGTGTGACACTCCGGGATTGTGTCAGTGTGAAACTCCGGGATTGTGTCAGTGTGATACTCCGGGATTGTGTCAGAGTGACACTCCGGGATTGTGTCAGTGAGTCACTCCGGGATTGTGTCAGTGAGACGCTCCGGGATTGTGTCAGTGAGACGCTCCGGGATTGTGTCAGTGAGACACTCCGGGATTGTGTCAGTGTGACGCTCCAGGATTGTGTCAGTGAGTCACTATGGAATTGTGTCAGTGTGTCACTCCGGGATTGTGTCAATGAGTCACTCCCGCATTGTGTCAGTGTGACACTCCGGGATTGTGTCAGTGTGACACTCCGGGATTGTGTCAGTGTGAAACTCCGGGATTGTGTCAGTGTGATACTCCGGGATTGTGTCAGAGTGACACTCCGGGATTGTGTCAGTGAGTCACTCCGGGATTGTGTCAGTGTGACACTCCGGGATTGTGTCAGTGTGACGCTCCGGGATTGTGTCAGTGTGACACTCCAGGATTGTGTCAGTGAGTCACTCCGGGATTGTGGCAGTGAGTCACTCCGGGATTGTGTCAGTGTGATACTCCGGGATTGTGTCAGAGTGACACTCCGGGATTGTGTCAGTGAGTCACTCCGGGATTGTGTCAGTGTGACACTCCGGGATTGTGTCAGTGTGACGCTCCGGGATTGTGTCAGTGTGACACTCCAGGATTGTGTCAGTGAGTCACTCCGGGATTGTGTCAGTGAGTCACTCCGGGATTGTGTCAGTGTGACACTCCGGGATTGCGTCAGTGTGACTCTCCGGTATTGTGTCAGAGAGTCACTCCGGGATTGTGTCAGTGAGACACTCCGGGATTGTGTCAGTGTGACACTCCGGGATTGTGTCAGTGTGGCACTCCAGGATTGTGTCTGTGAGACACTCCGGGTTTGTGTCAGTGTGAAACTCCGGGATTGTGTCAGTGTGATACTCCGGGATTGTGTCAGAGTGACACTCCGGGATTGTGTCAGTGAGTCACTCCGGGATTGTGTCAGTGAGACGCTCCGGGATTGTGTCAGTGTGACACTCCAGGATTGTGTCAGTGAGTCACTCCGGGATTGTGTCAGTGAGTCACTCCGGGATTGTGTCAGTGTGACACACCGGGATTGCGTCAATGACTCACTCTGGGATGGTGTCAGTGTGACACACCGGGATTGTGTCAGTGTGACTCTCCGGGATTGTGTCAGAGAGTCACTCCAGGATTGTGTCAGTGAGACACTCCGGGATTGTGTCAGTGAGTCACTCCGGGATTGTGTCAGTGTGATACTCCGGGATTGTGTCAGAGTGACACACCGGGATTGTGTCAGTGAGACACTCCGGGATTGTGTCAGTGTGATACTCCGGGGTTGTGTCAGAGTGACACTCCGGGATTGTGTCAGTGTGACACTCCGGGATTGTGTCAGTGTGACACTCCAGGATTGTGTCAGTGTGACACTCCGGGATTGTGTCAGTGTGTCACTCCGGGATTGTGTCAGTGAGTCACTCCGGGATTGTGTCAGTGAGACACACCGGGATTGTGTCAGTGTGACACTCCGGGATTGTGTCAGTGAGTCACTCCGGGATTGTGTCAGTGAGTCACTCCGGGATTGTGTCAGTGAGTCACTCCAGGATTGTGTCAGTGAGTCACTCCGGGATTGTGTCAGTGAGTCACTCCGGGATTGTGTCAGTGTGACACTCCAGGATTGTGTCAGTGAGTCACTCCGGGATTGTTTCAGTGAGTCACTCCGGGATTGAGTCAGTGTGACACTCCGGGATTGTGTCAGTGTGACACTCCGGGATTGTGTCAGTGTGAAACTCCGGGATTGTGTCAGTGTGACACTCCGGGATTGTGTCAGAGTGACACTCCGGGATTGTGTCAGTGAGTCACTCCGGGATTGTGTCAGTGTGACGCTCCGGGATTGCGTCAGTGTGACTCTCCGGGATTGTGTCAGAGAGTCACTCCAGGATTGTGTCAGTGAGTCACTCCGGGATTGTGTCAGTGTGACACTCCGGGATTGTGTCAGTGAGTCACTCCGGGATTGTGTCAGTGTGACACTCCGGGATTGTGTCAGTGTGACGCTCCGGGATTGTGTCAGTGAGTCACTCCGGGATTGTGTCAGTGTGACGCTCCGGGATTGCGTCTGTGTGACTCTCCGGGATTGTGTCAGTGAGTCACTCCGGGATTGTGGCAGTGAGTCACTCCGGGATTGTGTCAGTGAGTCACTCCGGGATTGTGGCAGTGAGTCACTCCGGGATTGTGTCAGTGTGACACTCCGGGATTGTGTCAGTGAGTCACTCCGGGATTGTGTCAGTGTGACACTCCGGGATTGTGTCAGTGTGACGCTCCGGGATTGTGTCAGTGTGACACTCCAGGATTGTGTCAGTGAGTCACTCCGGGATTGTGGCAGTGAGTCACTCCGGGATTGTGTCAGTGTGACACTCCGGGATTGCGTCAGTGTGACTCTCCGGGATTGTGTCAGAGAGTCACTCCGGGATTGTGTCAGTGAGACACTCCGGGATTGTGTCAGTGTGACACTCCGGGATTGTGTCAGTGTGACACTCCGGGATTGTGTCAGTGTGAAACTCCGGGATTGTGTCAGTGTGATACTCCGGGATTGTGTCAGAGTGACACTCCGGGATTGTGTCAGTGAGTCACTCCGGGATTGTGTCAGTGAGACGCTCCGGGATTGTGTCAGTGAGACGCTCCGGGATTGTGTCAGTGAGACACTCCGGGATTGTGTCAGTGAGTCACTCCGGGATTGTGTCAGTGAGTAACTCCGGGATTGTGTCAGTGAGACACTCCGGGATTGTGTCAGTGTGACGCTCCAGGATTGTGTCAGTGAGTCACTATGGAATTGTGTCAGTGTGTCACTCCGGGATTGTGTCAATGAGTCACTCCCGCATTGTGTCAGTGTGACACTCCGGGATTGTGTCAGTGTGAAACTCCGGGATTGTGTCAGTGTGATACTCCGGGATTGTGTCAGAGTGACACTCCGGGATTGTGTCAGTTAGTCACTCCGGGATTGTGTCAGTGTGACACTCCGGGATTGTGTCAGTGTGACGCTCCGGGATTGTGTCAGTGTGACACTCCAGGATTGTGTCAGTGAGTCACTCCGGGATTGTGGCAGTGAGTCACTCCGGGATTGTGTCAGTGTGACACTCCGGGATTGCGTCAGTGTGACTCTCCGGGATTGTGTCAGAGAGTCACTCCGGGATTGTGTCAGTGAGACACTCCGGGATTGTGTCAGTGTGACACTCCGGGATTGTGTCAGTGTGACACTCCAGGATTGTGTCAGTGTGAAACTCCGGGATTGTGTCAGTGTGATACTCCGGGATTGTGTCAGAGTGACACTCCGGGATTGTGTCAGTGAGTCACTCCGGGATTGTGTCAGTGAGACGCTCCGGGATTGTGTCAGTGAGACGCTCCGGGATTGTGTCAGTGAGACACTCCGGGATTGTGTCAGTGAGTCACTCCGGGATTGTGTCAGTGAGTAACTCCGGGATTGTGTCAGTGAGACACTCCGGGATTGTGTCAGTGTGACGCTCCAGGATTGTGTCAGTGAGTCACTATGGAATTGTGTCAGTGTGTCACTCCGGGATTGTGTCAATGAGTCACTCCCGCATTGTGTCAGTGTGACACTCCGGGATGGTGTCAGTGTGACACTCCGGGATTGTGTCAGTGTGACACTCCCGCATTGTGTCAGTGAGTCACTCCGGGATTGTGTCAGTGTGACACTCCGGGATTGTGTCAGTGAGGCACTCCGGGATTGTGTCAGTGTGACACTCCCGCATTGTGTCAGTGAGTCACTCCGGGATTGTGTCAGTGTGACACTCTGGGATTTTGTCAGTGAGACACTCCGGGATTGTGTCAGTGTGACACTCCCGCATTGTGTCAGTGAGTCACTCCGGGATGGTGTCAGTGTGACACTCCGGGATTGTGTCAGTGAGACACTCCGGGATTGTGTCAGTGTGACACTCCCGCATTGTGTCAGTGTGACACTCCGGGATGGTGTCAGTGTGACACTCCAGGATTGTGTCAGTGTGACACTCCCGCATTGTGTCAGTGAGTCACTCCGGGATGGTGTCAGTGTGTCACTCCGGGATTGTGTCAGTGTGATACTCCGGGATTGTGTCAGTGTGACACTCCGGGATTGTGTCAGTGAGTCACTCCGAGATTGTGTCAGTGTGTCACTCCGAGATTGTGTCAGTGTGTCACTCCAGGATTGTGTCAGTGAGTCACTCCGGGGTTGTGTCAGTGTGACACTCCGGGATTGTGTCAGTGTGACACACCGGGATTGCGTCAGTGAGACACTCCGGGATTGTGTCAGTGAGTCACTCCGGGATTGTGTCAGTGTGACACTCCGGGATTGTGTCAGAGTTACACTCCGGGATTGTGTCAGTGTGACACTCCAGGATTGTGTCAGTGAGTCAGTACGAGATTGTGTCAGTGTGACACTCCGGGATTGTGTCAGAGTTACACTCCGGGATTGTGTCAGTGTGACACTCCGGGATTGTGTCAGTGTGACACTCCGGGATTGTGTCAGAGTTACACTCCGGGATTGTGTCAGTGTGACACTCCAGGATTGTGTCAGTGAGTCAGTACGAGATTGTGTCAGTGTGTCACTCAGGGATTGTGTCGGTGAGACACTCCGGGATTGTTTCAGTGAGTCATTCCGGGATTGTGTCAGTGAGTCATTCCGGGATTGTGTCAGTGAGACACTCCGAGATTGTGTCAGTGTGTCACTCCGGGATTTTGTCAGTGTGACACTCCAGGATTGTGTCAGTGAGTCACTCCGGGATTGTGTCAGTGAGTCACTCCGGGGTTGTGTCGGTGAGACACTCCGGGATTGTTTCAGTGAGTCATTCCGGGATTGTGTCAGTGAGTCATTCCGGGATTGTGTCAGTGAGACACTCCGGGATTGTGTCAGTGAGACACTCCCGCATTGTGTCGGTGAGACACTCCGGGATTGTGTCAGTGAGACCCTCCGGGATTGTGTCAGTGAGTCACTCCGGGATTGTGTCAGTGTGATACTCCGGGATTGTGTCAGTGTGACACTCCGGGATTGTGTCAGTGAGTCACTCCGAGATTGTGTCAGTGTGTCACTCCGGGATTTTGTCAGTGTGACACTCCAGGATTGTGTCAGTGAGTCACTCCGGGATTGTGTCAGTGAGTCACTCCGGGGTTGTGTCAGTGTGACACTCCGGGATTGTGTCAGTGTGACACACCGGGATTGCGTCAGTGAGACACTCCGGGATTGTGTCAGTGAGTCACTCCGGGATTGTGTCAGTGAGACACTCTGGGATTTTGTCAGTGTGACACTCCGGGATTGCGTCAGTGTGACACACCGGGATTGTGTCAGTGAGACACTCCGGGATTGTGTCAGTGAGACACTCCGGGATTGCGTCAGTGAGTCACTCCGGGATTTTGTCAGTGTGACACTCCAGGATTGTGTCAGTGAGTCACTCCGGGATTGTGTCAGTGAGGCACTCCGGGATTGTGTCAGTGTGACACTCCGGGATTGTGTCAATGAGTCACTCCGGGATTGTGTCAGAGTTACACTCCGGGATTGTGTCAGTGTGACACTCCGGGATTGTGTCAGTGTGACACTCCGGGATTGTGTCAGAGTTACACTCCAGGATTGTGTCAGTGAGTCACTACGAGATTGTGTCAGTGTGTCACTCCAGGATTGTGTCAGAGAGACACTCCAGGATTGTGTCAGTGAGTCACTCCGGGATTGTGTCGGTGAGACACTCCGGGATTGTGAGAGTGAGTCATTCCGGGATTGTGTCAGTGTGACACTCCCGCATTGTGTCGGTGAGACACTCCGGGATTGTTTCAGTGAGTCATTCCGGGATTGTGTCAGTGTGACACTCCCGCATTGTGTCAGTGAGTCACTCCGGGATTGTGTCAGTGTGACACTCTGGGATTGTGTCAATGAATCACTCCGGGATTGTGTCAGAGTTACACTCCGGGATTGTGTCAGTGTGACACTCCGGGATTGTGTCAGTGAGTCACTCCGGGATTGTGTCAGTGTGATACTCCGGGATTGTGTCAGTGTGACACTCCGGGATTGTGTCAGTGAGTCACTCCGAGATTGTGTCAGTGTGTCACTCCAGGATTGTGTCAGTGAGTCACTCCGGGGTTGTGTCAGTGTGACACTCCGGGATTGTGTCAGTGTGACACACCGGGATTGCGTCAGTGAGACACTCCGGGATTGTGTCAGTGAGTCACTCCAGGATTGTGTCAGTGAGTCACTCCGGGGTTGTGTCAGTGTGACACTCCGGGATTGTGTCAGTGTGACACACCGGGATTGCGTCAGTGAGACATTCCGGGATTGTGTCAGTGAGTCACTCCGGGGTTGTGTCAGTGTGACACTCCGGGATTGTGTCAGTGTCACACACCGGGATTGCGTCAGTGAGACACTCCGGGATTGTGTCAGTAGTCACTCCGGGATTTTGTCAGTGTGACACTCCAGGATTGTGTCAGTGAGTCACTCCGGGATTGTGTCAGTGAGGCACTCCGGGATTGTGTCAGTGTGACACTCTGGGATTGTGTCAATGAATCACTCCGGGATTGTGTCAGAGTTACACTCCGGGATTGTGTCAGTGTGACACTCCGGGATTGTGTCAGAGTTACACTCCGGGATTGTGTCAGTGTGACACTCCAGGATTGTGTCAGTGAGTCAGTACGAGATTGTGTCAGTGTGTCACTCCGGGATTGTGTCGGTGAGACACTCCGGGATTGTTTCAGTGAGTCATTCCGGGATTGTGTCAGTGAGACACTCCGGAATTGTGTCAGTGTGACACTCCGGGATTGTGTCAGTGAGTCACTCCGGGATTGTGTCAGTGTGATACTCCGGGATTGTGTCAGTGTGACATTCCGGGATTGTGTCAGTGAGTCACTCTGAGATTGTGTCAGTGTGTCACTCCGAGATTGTGTCAGTGTGTCACTCCAGGATTGTGTCAGTGAGTCACTCCGGGGTTGTGTCAGTGTGACACTCCGGGATTGTGTCAATGAGTCACTCCGGGATTGTGTCAGAGTTACACTCCGGGATTGTGTCAGAGTTACACTCCAGGATTGTGTCAGTGAGTCACTACGAGATTGTGTCAGTGTGTCACTCCGGGATTGTGTCAGAGAGACACTCCAGGATTGTGTCAGTGAGTCACTCCGGGATTGTGTCAGTGAGTCACTCCGGGGTTGTGTCAGTGAGACACTCCGGGTTTGTTTCAGTGAGTCATTCCGGGATTGTATCAGTGTGACACTCCCGCATTGTGTCAGTGAGTCACTCCGGGATTGTGTCAGTGTGACACTCCGGGATTGTTTCAGTGAGTCACTCCGGAATTGTGTCAGTGTGTCACTCCGGGATTGTGTCAGTGTGACACTCCGGGATTGTGTCAATGAGACACTCCGGGATTGTTTCAGTGAGACACTCCGGGATTGTGTCAGTGTGACACTCCGGGATTGTGTCAGTGTGACACGCCGGGATTGTGTCAGTGTGACAGTGCGGGATTGTATCAGTGAGACACTCCGGGATTGTGTGTGTGTGACACTCCGGGATTGTGTCAGTGTGACACTCCCGCATTGTGTCGGTGAGACACTGCCGCATTGTGTCAGTGAGTCACTCCGGGATTGTGTCAGTGTGACACTCCGGGATTGTTTCAGTGAGTCACTCCGGAATTGTGTCAGTGTGTCACTCCGGGATTGTGTCAGTGTCACACACCGGGATTGCGTCAGTGAGACACTCCGGGATTGTGTCAGTAGTCACTCCGGGATTTTGTCAGTGTGACACTCCAGGATTGTGTCAGTGAGTCACTCCGGGATTGTGTCAGTGAGGCACTCCGGGATTGTGTCAGTGTGACACTCTGGGATTGTGTCAATGAATCACTCCGGGATTGTGTCAGAGTTACACTCCGGGATTGTGTCAGTGTGACACTCCGGGATTGTGTCAGTGTGACACTCCGGGATTGTGTCAGAGTTACACTCCGGGATTGTGTCAGTGTGACACTCCAGGATTGTGTCAGTGAGTCAGTACGAGATTGTGTCAGTGTGTCACTCCGGGATTGTGTCGGTGAGACACTCCGGGATTGTTTCAGTGAGTCATTCCGGGATTGTGTCAGTGAGACACTCCGGAATTGTGTCAGTGTGACACTCCGGGATTGTGTCAGTGAGTCACTCCGGGATTGTGTCAGTGTGATACTCCGGGATTGTGTCAGTGTGACATTCCGGGATTGTGTCAGTGAGTCACTCTGAGATTGTGTCAGTGTGTCACTCCGAGATTGTGTCAGTGTGTCACTCCAGGATTGTGTCAGTGAGTCACTCCGGGGTTGTGTCAGTGTGACACTCCGGGATTGTGTCAATGAGTCACTCCGGGATTGTGTCAGAGTTACACTCCGGGATTGTGTCAGAGTTACACTCCAGGATTGTGTCAGTGAGTCACTACGAGATTGTGTCAGTGTGTCACTCCGGGATTGTGTCAGAGAGACACTCCAGGATTGTGTCAGTGAGTCACTCCGGGATTGTGTCAGTGAGTCACTCCGGGGTTGTGTCAGTGAGACACTCCGGGATTGTTTCAGTGAGTCACTCCGGGATTGTGTCAGTGAGTCACTCCGGGATTGTGTCAGTGAGTCACTCCGGGGTTGTGTCAGTGAGACACTCCGGGATTGTTTCAGTGAGTCACTCCGGGATTGTGTCAGTGTGACACTCCGGGATTGTATCAGTGTGACACTCCCGCATTGTGTCAGTGAGTCACTCCGGGATTGTGTCAGTGTGACACTCCGGGATTGTTTCAGTGAGTCACTCCGGAATTGTGTCAGTGTGTCACTCCGGGATTGTGTCAGTGTGACACTCCGGGATTGTGTCAATGTGACAGTGCGGGATTGTATCAGTGAGACACTCCGGGATTGTGTCAGTGTGACACTCCGGGATTGTGTCAGTGTGACACGCCGGGATTGTGTCAGTGTGACACTCCGGGATTGTGTCAGTGAGTCACTCCGGGATTGTGTGTGTGTGACACTCCGGGATTGTGTCAGTGAGTCACTCCGGGATTGTGTCAGTGTGACACTCCGGGATTGTGTCAGTGTGACACTCCGGGATTGTGTCATTGAGTCACTCCGGGATTGTGTCAGTGAGTCACTCCGGGATTGTGTCAGTGTGACACTCCGGGATTGTTTCAGTGAGTCACTCCGGAATTGTGTCAGTGTGTCACTCCGGGATTGTGTCAGTGTGACACTCCGGGATTGTTTCAGTGAGTCACTCCGGAATTGTGTCAGTGTGTCACTCCGGGATTGTGTCAGTGTGACACTCCCGCATTGTGTCAGTGAGTCACTCCGGGATTGTGTCAGTGTGACACTCCGGGATTGTTTCAGTGAGTCACTCCGGAATTGTGTCAGTGTGTCACTCCGGGATTGTGTCAGTGTGACACTCCGGGATTGTGTCAATGAGACACTCCGGGATTGTTTCAGTGAGACACTCCGGGAATGTGTCAGTGTGACACTCCGGGATTGTGTCAGTGTGACACTCCGGGATTGTGTCAGTGTGACAGTGCAGGATTGTATCAGTGAGACACTCCGGGATTGTGTGTGTGTGACACTCCGGGATTGTGTCAGTGAGTCACTCCAGGATTGTGTCAGTGTGACACTCCGGGATTGTGTCAGTGTGACACTCCGGGATTGTGTCAGTGTGACACTCCGGGATTGTGTCATTGAGTCACTCCGGGATTGTGTCAGTGAGTCACTCCGGGATTGTGTCAGTGAGGCACTCCAGGATTGTGTCAGTGTGACACTCCGGGATTGTGTCAATGAATCACTCCGGGATTGTGTCAGAGTTACACTCCGGGATTGTGTCAGTGTGACACTCCGGGATTGTGTCAGTGTGACACTCCGGGATTGTGTCAGAGTTACACTCCGGGATTGTGTCAGTGTGACACTCCAGGATTGTGTCAGTGAGTCAGTACGAGATTGTGTCAGTGTGTCACTCCGGGATTGTGTCAGTGTGACACTCCAGGATTGTGTCAGTGAGTCACTCCGGGATTGTGTCAGTGAGTCACTCCAGGATTGTGTCAGTGAGTCACTCCGGGATTGTGTCAGTGAGTCACTCCGGGATTGTGTCAGTGTGACACTCCAGGATTGTGTCAGTGAGTCACTCCGGGATTGTTTCAGTGAGTCACTCCGGGATTGAGTCAGTGTGACACTCCGGGATTGTGTCAGTGTGACACTCCGGGATTGTGTCAGTGTGACACTCCGGGATTGTGTCAGTGTGAAACTCCGGGATTGTGTCAGTGTGATACTCCGGGATTGTGTCAATGAGTCACTCCGGGATTGTGTCAGAGTTACACTCCGGGATTGTGTCAGTGTGACACTCCGGGATTGTGTGAGTGTGACACTCCGGGATTGTGTCAGTGTGATACTCCGGGATTGTGTCAGTGTGACATTCCGGGATTGTGTCAGTGAGTCACTCTGAGATTGTGTCAGTGTGTCACTCCGAGATTGTGTCAGTGTGTCACTCCAGGATTGTGTCAGTGAGTCACTCCGGGGTTGTGTCAGTGTGACACTCCGGGATTGTGTCAATGAGTCACTCCGGGATTGTGTCAGAGTTACACTCCGGGATTGTGTCAGAGTTACACTCCAGGATTGTGTCAGTGAGTCACTACGAGATTGTGTCAGTGTGTCACTCCGGGATTGTGTCAGAGAGACACTCCAGGATTGTGTCAGTGAGTCACTCCGGGATTGTGTCGGTGAGACACTCCGGGATTGTTTCAGTGAGTCATTCCGGGATTGTATCAGTGTGACACTCCCGCATTGTGTCAGTGAGTCACTCCGGGATTGTGTCAGTGTGACACTCCGGGATTGTTTCAGTGAGTCACTCCGGAATTGTGTCAGTGTGTCACTCCGGGATTGTGTCAGTGTGACACTCCGGGATTGTGTCAATGAGACACTCCGGGATTGTTTCAGTGAGACACTCCGGGATTGTGTCAGTGTGACACTCCGGGATTGTGTCAGTGTGACACGCCGGGATTGTGTCAGTGTGACAGTGCGGGATTGTATCAGTGAGACACTCCGGGATTGTGTGTGTGTGACACTCCGGGATTGTGTCAGTGTGACACTCCCGCATTGTGTCGGTGAGACACTGCCGCATTGTGTCAGTGAGTCACTCCGGGATTGTGTCAGTGTGACACTCCGGGATTGTTTCAGTGAGTCACTCCGGAATTGTGTCAGTGTGTCACTCCGGGATTGTGTCAGTGTGACACTCCGGGATTGTGTCAATGAGACACTCCGGGATTGTTTCAGTGAGACACTCCGGGATTGTGTCAGTGTGACACTCCGGGATTGTGTCAGTGTGACACTCCGGGATTGTGTCAGTGTGACAGTGCAGGATTGTATCAGTGAGACACTCCGGGATTGTGTGTGTGTGACACTCCGGGATTGTGTCAGTGAGTCACTCCGGGATTGTGTCAGTGTGACACTCCGGGATTGTGTCAGTGTGACACTCCGGGATTGTGTCATTGAGTCACTCCGGGATTGTGTCAGTGAGTCACTCCGGGATTGTGTCAGTGAGGCACTCCAGGATTGTGTCAGTGTGACACTCCGGGATTGTGTCAATGAATCACTCCGGGATTGTGTCAGAGTTACACTCCGGGATTGTGTCAGTGTGACACTCCGGGATTGTGTCAGTGTGATACTCCGGGATTGTGTCAGAGTTACACTCCGGGATTGTGTCAGTGTGACACTCCAGGATTGTGTCAGTGAGCCAGTACGAGATTGTGTCAGTGTGTCACTCCGGGATTGTGTCAGTGTGACACTCCAGGATTGTGTCAGTGAGTCACTCCGGGATTGTGTCAGTGAGTCACTCCAGGATTGTGTCAGTGAGTCACTCCGGGATTGTGTCAGTGAGTCACTCCGGGATTGTGTCAGTGTGACACTCCAGGATTGTGTCAGTGAGTCACTCCGGGATTGTTTCAGTGAGTCACTCCGGGATTGAGTCAGTGTGACACTCCGGGATTGTGTCAGTGTGACACTCCGGGATTGTGTCAGTGTGACACTCCGGGATTGTGTCAGTGTGAAACTCCGGGATTGTGTCAGTGTGATACTCCGGGATTGTGTCAATGAGTCACTCCGGGATTGTGTCAGAGTTACACTCCGGGATTGTGTCAGTGTGACACTCCGGGATTGTGTCAGTGTGACACTCCGGGATTGTGTCAGAGTTACACTCCAGGATTGTGTCAGTGAGTCACTCCGGGATTGTGTCAGAGAGACACTCCAGGATTGTGTCAGTGAGTCACTCCGGGATTGTGTCGGTGAGACACTCCGGGATTGTTTCAGTGAGTCATTCCGGGATTGTGTCAGTGTGACACTCCCGCATTGTGTCGGTGAGACACTCCGGGATTGTTTCAGTGAGTCATTCCGGGATTGTGTCAGTGTGACACTCCCGCATTGTGTCAGTGAGTCACTCCGGGATTGTGTCAGTGTGACACTCCGGGATTGTGTCAGCGTGACACTCCGGGATTGTGTCAGTGAGTTACTCCGGGATTGTGTCAGTGTGACACTCCGGGATTGTGTCAGCGTGACACTCCGGGATTGTGTCAGTGAGTTACTCCGGGATTGTGTCAGTGTGACACTCCGGGATTGTGTCAGTGAGTCACTCCGGGATTGTGTCAGTGTGATACTCCGGGATTGTGTCAGTGTGACACTCCGGGATTGTGTCAGTGAGTCACTCCGAGATTGTGTCAGTGTGTCACTCCGAGATTGTGTCAGTGTGTCACTCCAGGATTGTGTCAGTGAGTCACTCCGGGGTTGTGTCAGTGTGACACTCCGGGATTGTGTCAGTGTGACACACCGGGATTGCGTCAGTGAGACACTCCGGGATTGTGTCAGTGAGTCACTCCAGGATTGTGTCAGTGAGTCACTCCGGGGTTGTGTCAGTGAGACACTCCGGGATTGTGTCAGTGTGACACACCGGGATTGCGTCAGTGAGACATTCCGGGATTGTGTCAGTGAGTCACTCCGGGGTTGTGTCAGTGTGACACTCCGGGATTGTGTCAGTGTCACACACCGGGATTGCGTCAGTGAGACACTCCGGGATTGTGTCAGTAGTCACTCCGGGATTTTGTCAGTGTGACACTCCAGGATTGTGTCAGTGAGTCACTCCGGGATTGTGTCAGTGAGGCACTCCGGGATTGTGTCAGTGTGACACTCTGGGATTGTGTCAGTGTGACACTCCGGGATTGTGTCAGTGTGACACTCCGGGATTGTGTCAGTGTGACACTCCGGGATTGTGTCAGAGTTACACTCCGGGATTGTGTCAGTGTGACACTCCAGGATTGTGTCAGTGAGTCACTCCGGGATTGTGTCGGTGAGACACTCCGGGATTGTTTCAGTGAGTCATTCCGGGATTGTGTCAGTGAGACACTCCGGAATTGTGTCAGTGTGACACTCCGGGATTGTGTCAGTGAGTCACTCCGGGATTGTGCCAGTGTGATACTCCGGGATTGTGTCAGTGTGACACTCCGGGATTGTGTCAGTGAGTCACTCTGAGATTGTGTCAGTGTGTCACTCCGAGATTGTGTCAGTGTGTCACTCCAGGATTGTGTCAGTGAGTCACTCCGGGGTTGTCTCAGTGTGACACTCCGGGATTGTGTCAATGAGTCACTCCGGGATTGTGTCAGAGTTACACTCCGGGATTGTGTCAGAGTTACACTCCAGGATTGTGTCAGTGAGTCACTACGAGATTGTGTCAGTGTGTCACTCCGGGATTGTGTCAGAGAGACACTCCAGGATTGTGTCAGTGAGTCACTCCGGGATTGTGTCGGTGAGACACTCCGGGATTGTTTCAGTGTGACACTCCGGGATTGTTTCAGTGAGTCACTCCGGAATTGTGTCAGTGTGTCACTCCGGGATTGTGTCAGTGTGACACTCCGGGATTGTGTCAATGAGACACTCCGGGATTGTTTCAGTGAGACACTCCGGGATTGTGTCAGTGTGACACTCCGGGATTGTGTCAGTGTGACACTCCGGGATTGTGTCAATGTGACAGTGCGGGATTGTATCAGTGAGACACTCCGGGATTGTGTGTGTGTGACACTCCGGGATTGTGTCAGTGTGACACTCCCGCATTGTGTCGGTGAGACACTCCGGGATTGTTTCAGTGAGGCATTCCGGGATTGTGTCAGTGCGACACTCCCGCATTGTGTCAGTGAGTCACTCCGGGATTGTGTCAGTGTGACACTCCGGGATTGTTTCAGTGAGTCACTCCGGAATTGTGTCAGTGTGTCACTCCGGGATTGTGTCAGTGTGACACTCCGGGATTGTGTCAATGAGACACTCCGGGATTGTTTCAGTGAGACACTCCGGGATTGTGTCAGTGTGACACTCCGGGATTGTGTCAGTGTGACACTCCGGGATTGTGTCAGTGTGACAGTGCGGGATTGTATCAGTGAGACACTCCGGGATTGTGTGTGTGTGACACTCCGGGATTGTGTCAGTGAGTCACTCCGGGATTGTGTCAGTGTGACACTCCGGGATTGTGTCAGTGTGACACTCCGGGATTGTGTCAGTGAGTCAGTACGAGATTGTGTCAGTGTGTCACTCCGGGATTGTGTCGGTGAGACACTCCGGGATTGTTTCAGTGAGTCATTCCGGGATTGTGTCAGTGAGACACTCCGGAATTGTGTCAGTGTGACACTCCGGGATTGTGTCAGTGAGTCACTCCGGGATTGTGTCAGTGTGATACTCCGGGATTGTGTCAGTGTGACATTCCGGGATTGTGTCAGTGAGTCACTCTGAGATTGTGTCAGTGTGTCACTCCGAGATTGTGTCAGTGTGTCACTCCGGGGTTGTGTCAGTGTGACACTCCGGGATTGTGTCAATGAGTCACTCCGGGATTGTGTCAGAGTTACACTCCGGGATTGTGTCAGAGTTACACTCCAGGATTTTGTCAGTGAATCACTACGAGATTGTGTCAGTGTGTCACTCCGGGATTGTGTCAGAGAGACACTCCAGGATTGTGTCAGTGAGTCACTCCGGGATTGTGTCGGTGAGACACTCCGGGATTGTTTCAGTGAGTCATTCCGGGATTGTATCAGTGTGACACTCCCGCATTGTGTCAGTGAGTCACTCCAGGATTGTGTCAGAGAGACACTCCAGGATTGTGTCAGTGTGACACTCCGGGATTGTGTCAGTGTGACACTCCGGGATTGTTTCAGTGAGTCACTCCGGAATTGTGTCAGAGAGACACTCCAGGATTGTGTCAGTGTGACACTCCGGGATTGTGTCAGTGTGACACTCCGGGATTGTTTCAGTGAGTCACTCCGGAATTGTGTCAGTGTGTCACTCCGGGATTGTGTCAGTGTGACACTCCGGGATTGTGTCAATGAGACACTCCGGGATTGTTTCAGTGAGACACTCCGGGATTGTGTCAGTGTGACACGCCGGGATTGTGTCAGTGTGACAGTGCGGGATTGTATCAGTGAGACACTCCGGGATTGTGTGTGTGTGACACTCCGGGATTGTGTCAGTGTGACACTCCCGCATTGTGTCGGTGAGACACTCCGGGATTGTTTCAGTGAGTCATTCCGGGATTGTGTCAGTGTGACACTCCCGCATTGTGTCAGTGAGTCACTCCGGGATTGTGTCAGTGTGACACTCCGGGATTGTTTCAGTGAGTCACTCCGGAATTGTGTCAGTGTGTCACTCCGGGATTGTGTCAGTGTGACACTCCGGGATTGTGTCAATGAGACACTCCGGGATTGTTTCAGTGAGACACTCCGGGATTGTGTCAGTGTGACACTCCGGGATTGTGTCAGTGTGACACTCCGGGATTGTGTCAGTGTGACAGTGCGGGATTGTATCAGTGAGACACTCCGGGATTGTGTGTGTGTGACACTCCGGGATTGTGTCAGTGAGTCACTCCGGGATTGTGTCAGTGTGACACTCCGGGATTGTGTCAGTGTGACACTCCGGGATTGTGTCATTGAGTCACTCCGGGATTGTGTCAGTGAGTCACTCCGGGATTGTGTCAGTGAGGCACTCCGGGATTGTGTCAGTGTGACACTCCGGGATTGTGTCAATGAATCACTCCGGGATTGTGTCAGAGTTACACTCCGGGATTGTGTCAGTGTGACACTCCGGGATTGTGTCAGTGTGACACTCCGGGATTGTGTCAGAGTTACACTCCGGGATTGTGTCAGTGTGACACTCCAGGATTGTGTCAGTGAGTCAGTACGAGATTGTGTCAGTGTGTCACTCCGGGATTGTGTCGGTGAGACACTCCGGGATTGTTTCAGTGAGTCATTCCGGGATTGTGTCAGTGTGACACTCCCGCATATGTCGGTGAGACACTCCGGGATTGTGTCAGTGAGACACTCCGGGATTGTGTCAGTGAGTCACTCCGGGATTGTGTCAGTGTGATACTCCGGGATTGTGTCAGTGTGACACTCCGGGATTGTGTCAGTGAGTCACTCCGAGATTGTGTCAGTGTGACACTCCGGGATTGCGTCAGTGTGACACACCGGGATTGTGTCAGTGAGACACTCCGGGATTGTGTCAGTGAGACACTCCGGGATTGTGTCAGTGAGTCACTCCGGGATTTTGTCAGTGTGACACTCCAGGATTGTGTCAGTGAGTCACTCCGGGATTGTGTCAGTGAGGCACTCCGGGATTGTGTCAGTGTGACACTCCGGGATTGTGTCAATGAGTCACTCCGGGATTGTGTCAGAGTTACACTCCGGGATTGTGTCAGTGTGACACTCCGGGATTGTGTCAGTGTGACACTCCGGGATTGTGTCAGAGTTACACTCCAGGATTGTGTCAGTGAGTCACTACGAGATTGTGTCAGTGTGTCACTCCGGGATTGTGTCAGAGAGACACTCCAGGATTGTGTCAGTGAGTCACTCCGGGATTGTGTCGGTGAGACACTCCGGGATTGTTTCAGTGAGTCATTCCGGGATTGTGTCAGTGTGACACTCCCGCATTGTGTCGGTGAGACACTCCGGGATTGTTTCAGTGAGTCATTCCGGGATTGTGTCAGTGTGACACTCCCGCATTGTGTCAGTGAGTCACTCCGGGATTGTGTCAGTGTGACACTCCGGGATTGTGTCAGTGAGTTACTCCGGGATTGTGTCAGTGTGACACTCCGGGATTGTGTCAGCGTGACACTCCGGGATTGTGTCAGTGAGTTACTCCGGGATTGTGTCAGTGTGACACTCCGGGATTGTGTCAGCGTGACACTCCGGGATTGTGTCAGTGAGTTACTCCGGGATTGTGTCAGTGTGACACTCCGGGATTGTGTCAGTGAGTCACTCCGGGATTGTGTCAGTGTGATACTCCGGGATTGTGTCAGTGTGACACTCCGGGATTGTGTCAGTGAGTCACTCCGAGATTGTGTCAGTGTGTCACTCCGAGATTGTGTCAGTGTGTCACTCCAGGATTGTGTCAGTGAGTCACTCCGGGGTTGTGTCAGTGTGACACTCCGGGATTGTGTCAGTGTGACACACCGGGATTGCGTCAGTGAGACACTCCGGGATTGTGTCAGTGAGTCACTCCAGGATTGTGTCAGTGAGTCACTCCGGGGTTGTGTCAGTGAGACACTCCGGGATTCTGTCAGTGTGACACACCGGGATTGCGTCAGTGAGACATTCCGGGATTGTGTCAGTGAGTCACTCCGGGGTTGTGTCAGTGTGACACTCCGGGATTGTGTCAGTGTCACACACCGGGATTGCGTCAGTGAGACACTCCGGGATTGTGTCAGTAGTCACTCCGGGATTTTGTCAGTGTGACACTCCAGGATTGTGTCAGTGAGTCACTCCGGGATTGTGTCAGTGAGGCACTCCGGGATTGTGTCAGTGTGACACTCTGGGATTGTGTCAGTGTGACACTCCGGGATTGTGTCAGTGTGACACTCCGGGATTGTGTCAGTGTGACACTCCGGGATTGTGTCAGAGTTACACTCCGGGATTGTGTCAGTGTGACACTCCAGGATTGTGTCAGTGAGTCACTCCGGGATTGTGTCGGTGAGACACTCCGGGATTGTTTCAGTGAGTCATTCCGGGATTGTGTCAGTGAGACACTCCGGAATTGTGTCAGTGTGACACTCCGGGATTGTGTCAGTGAGTCACTCCGGGATTGTGCCAGTGTGATACTCCGGGATTGTGTCAGTGTGACACTCCGGGATTGTGTCAGTGAGTCACTCTGAGATTGTGTCAGTGTGTCACTCCGAGATTGTGTCAGTGTGTCACTCCAGGATTGTGTCAGTGAGTCACTCCGGGGTTGTCTCAGTGTGACACTCCGGGATTGTGTCAATGAGTCACTCCGGGATTGTGTCAGAGTTACACTCCGGGATTGTGTCAGAGTTACACTCCAGGATTGTGTCAGTGAGTCACTACGAGATTGTGTCAGTGTGTCACTCCGGGATTGTGTCAGAGAGACACTCCAGGATTGTGTCAGTGAGTCACTCCGGGATTGTGTCGGTGAGACACTCCGGGATTGTTTCAGTGTGACACTCCGGGATTGTTTCAGTGAGTCACTCCGGAATTGTGTCAGTGTGTCACTCCGGGATTGTGTCAGTGTGACACTCCGGGATTGTGTCAATGAGACACTCCGGGATTGTTTCAGTGAGACACTCCGGGATTGTGTCAGTGTGACACTCCGGGATTGTGTCAGTGTGACACGCCGGGATTGTGTCAGTGTGACAGTGCGGGATTGTATCAGTGAGACACTCCGGGATTGTGTGTGTGTGACACTCCGGGATTGTGTCAGTGTGACACTCCCGCATTGTGTCGGTGAGACACTCCGGGATTGTTTCAGTGAGTCATTCCGGGATTGTGTCAGTGCGACACTCCCGCATTGTGTCAGTGAGTCACTCCGGGATTGTGTCAGTGTGACACTCCGGGATTGTTTCAGTGAGTCACTCCGGAATTGTGTCAGTGTGTCACTCCGGGATTGTGTCAGTGTGACACTCCGGGATTGTGTCAATGAGACACTCCGGGATTGTTTCAGTGAGACACTCCGGGATTGTGTCAGTGTGACACTCCGGGATTGTGTCAGTGTGACACTCCGGGATTGTGTCAGTGTGACAGTGCGGGATTGTATCAGTGAGACACTCCGGGATTGTGTGTGTGTGACACTCCGGGATTGTGTCAGTGAGTCACTCCGGGATTGTGTCAGTGTGACACTCCGGGATTGTGTCAGTGTGACACTCCGGGATTGTGTCAGTGAGTCAGTACGAGATTGTGTCAGTGTGTCACTCCGGGATTGTGTCGGTGAGACACTCCGGGATTGTTTCAGTGAGTCATTCCGGGATTGTGTCAGTGAGACACTCCGGAATTGTGTCAGTGTGACACTCCGGGATTGTGTCAGTGAGTCACTCCGGGATTGTGTCAGTGTGATACTCCGGGATTGTGTCAGTGTGACATTCCGGGATTGTGTCAGTGAGTCACTCTGAGATTGTGTCAGTGTGTCACTCCGAGATTGTGTCAGTGTGTCACTCCAGGATTGTGTCAGTGAGTCACTCCGGGGTTGTGTCAGTGTGACACTCCGGGATTGTGTCAATGAGTCACTCCGGGATTGTGTCAGAGTTACACTCCGGGATTGTGTCAGAGTTACACTCCAGGATTTTGTCAGTGAATCACTACGAGATTGTGTCAGTGTGTCACTCCGGGATTGTGTCAGAGAGACACTCCAGGATTGTGTCAGTGAGTCACTCCGGGATTGTGTCGGTGAGACACTCCGGGATTGTTTCAGTGAGTCATTCCGGGATTGTATCAGTGTGACACTCCCGCATTGTGTCAGTGAGTCACTCCAGGATTGTGTCAGAGAGACACTCCAGGATTGTGTCAGTGTGACACTCCGGGATTGTGTCAGTGTGACACTCCGGGATTGTTTCAGTGAGTCACTCCGGAATTGTGTCAGAGAGACACTCCAGGATTGTGTCAGTGTGACACTCCGGGATTGTGTCAGTGTGACACTCCGGGATTGTTTCAGTGAGTCACTCCGGAATTGTGTCAGTGTGTCACTCCGGGATTGTGTCAGTGTGACACTCCGGGATTGTGTCAATGAGACACTCCGGGATTGTTTCAGTGAGACACTCCGGGATTGTGTCAGTGTGACACTCCGGGATTGTGTCAGTGTGACACGCCGGGATTGTGTCAGTGTGACAGTGCGGGATTGTATCAGTGAGACACTCCGGGATTGTGTGTGTGTGACACTCCGGGATTGTGTCAGTGTGACACTCCCGCATTGTGTCGGTGAGACACTCCGGGATTGTTTCAGTGAGTCATTCCGGGATTGTGTCAGTGTGACACTCCCGCATTGTGTCAGTGAGTCACTCCGGGATTGTGTCAGTGTGACACTCCGGGATTGTTTCAGTGAGTCACTCCGGAATTGTGTCAGTGTGTCACTCCGGGATTGTGTCAGTGTGACACTCCGGGATTGTGTCAATGAGACACTCCGGGATTGTTTCAGTGAGACACTCCGGGATTGTGTCAGTGTGACACTCCGGGATTGTGTCAGTGTGACACTCCGGGATTGTGTCAGTGTGACAGTGCGGGATTGTATCAGTGAGACACTCCGGGATTGTGTGTGTGTGACACTCCGGGATTGTGTCAGTGAGTCACTCCGGGATTGTGTCAGTGTGACACTCCGGGATTGTGTCAGTGTGACACTCCGGGATTGTGTCATTGAGTCACTCCGGGATTGTGTCAGTGAGTCACTCCGGAATTGTGTCAGTGAGGCACTCCGGGATTGTGTCAGTGTGACACTCCGGGATTGTGTCAATGAATCACTCCGGGATTGTGTCAGAGTTACACTCCGGGATTGTGTCAGTGTGACACTCCGGGATTGTGTCAGTGTGACACTCCGGGATTGTGTCAGAGTTACACTCCGGGATTGTGTCAGTGTGACACTCCAGGATTGTGTCAGTGAGTCAGTACGAGATTGTGTCAGTGTGTCACTCCGGGATTGTGTCAGTGTGACACTCCAGGATTGTGTCAGTGAGTCACTCCGGGATTGTGTCAGTGAGTCACTCCGGGATTGTGTCAGTGAGTCACTCCGGGATTGTGTCAGTGTGACACTCCAGGATTGTGTCAGTGAGTCACTCCGGGATTGTTTCAGTGAGTCACTCCGGGATTGATTCAGTGTGACACTCCGGGATTGTGTCAGTGTGACACTCCGGGATTGTGTCAGTGTGACACTCCGGGATTGTGTCAGTGTGATACTCCGGGATTGTGTCAGAGTGACACTCCGGGATTGTGTCAGTGAGTCACTCCGGGATTGTGTCAGTGTGACACTCCGGGATTGTGTCAGTGTTTAACTCCGGGATTGTGTCAGTGTGACGCTCCGGGATTGTGTCAGTGTGACACTCCAGGATTGTGTCAGTGAGTCACTCCGGGATTGTGGCAGTGAGTCACTCCGGGATTGTGTCAGTGTGACACTCCGGGATTGCGTCAGTGTGACTCTCCGGGATTGTGTCAGAGAGTCACTCCGGGATTGTGTCAGTGAGACACTCCGGGATTGTGTCAGTGTGACACTCCGGGATTGTGTCAGTGTGACACTCCAGGATTGTGTCAGTGTGAAACTCCGGGATTGTGTCAGTGTGATACTCCGGGATTGTGTCAGAGTGACACTCCGGGATTGTGTCAGTGAGTCACTCCGGGATTGTGTCAGTGAGACGCTCCGGGATTGTGTCAGTGAGACGCTCCGGGATTGTGTCAGTGAGACACTCCGGGATTGTGTCAGTGAGTCACTCCGGGATTGTGTCAGTGAGACGCTCCGGGATTGTGTCAGTGAGACGCTCCGGGATTGTGTCAGTGAGACACTCCGGGATTGTGTCAGAGTTACACTCCGGGATTGTGTCAGTGAGTAACTCCGGGATTGTGTCAGTGAGACACTCCGGGATTGTGTCAGTGTGACGCTCCAGGATTGTGTCAGTGAGTCACAATGGAATTGTGTCAGTGTGTCACTCCGGGATTGTGTCAGTGAGTCACTCCAGGATTGTGTCAGTGTGACACTCCGGGATGGTGTCAGTGTGACACTCCGGGATTGTGTCAGTGTGACACTCCCGCATTGTGTCAGTGAGTCACTCCGGGATTGTGTCAGTGTGACACTCTGGGATTTTGTCAGTGAGACACTCCGGGATTGTGTCAGTGTGACACTCCCGCATTGTGTCAGTGAGTCACTCCGGGATTGTGTCAGTGTGACACTCCGGGATTGTGTCAGTGAGGCACTCCGGGATTGTGTCAGTGTGACACTCCCGCATTGTGTCAGTGAGTCACTCCGGGATTGTGTCAGTGTGACACTCTGGGATTTTGTCAGTGAGACACTCCAGGATTGTGTCAGTGTGACACTCCCGCATTGTGTCAGTGAGTCACTCCGGGATGGTGTCAGTGTGACACTCCGGGATTGTGTCAGTGAGACACTCCGGGATTGTGTCAGTGTGACACTCCCGCATTGTGTCAGTGAGTCACTCCGGGATGGTGTCAGTGTGACACTCCGGGATTGTGTCAGTGAGACACTCCGGGATTGTGTCAGTGTGACACTCCGGCATTGTGTCAGTGAGTCACTCTGGGATTGTGTCAGTGTGACACTCCGGGATTGTGTCAGTGAGTCACTCCGGGATTGTGTCAGTGTGACACTCCAGGATTGTGTCAGTGTGACACTCCGGGATTGTGTCAGTGAGACACTCCAGGATTGTGTCAGTGAGTCACTCCGGGATTGTGTCAGTGTGACACTCCAGGATTGTGTCAGTGTGACACTCCAGGATTGTGTCAGTGAGTCAGTACGAGATTGTGTCAGTGTGTCACTCCGGGATTGTGTCGGTGAGACACTCCGGGATTGTTTCAGTGAGTCATTCCGGGATTGTGTCAGTGTGACACTCCCGCATATGTCGGTGAGACACTCCGGGATTGTGTCAGTGAGACACTCCGGGATTGTGTCAGTGAGTCACTCCGGGATTGTGTCAGTGTGATACTCCGGGATTGTGTCAGTGTGACACTCCGGGATTGTGTCAGTGAGTCACTCCGAGATTGTGTCAGTGTGACACTCCGGGATTGCGTCAGTGTGACACACCGGGATTGTGTCAGTGAGACACTCCGGGATTGTGTCAGTGAGACACTCCGGGATTGTGTCAGTGAGTCACTCCGGGATTTTGTCAGTGTGACACTCCAGGATTGTGTCAGTGAGTCACTCCGGGATTGTGTCAGTGAGGCACTCCGGGATTGTGTCAGTGTGACACTCCGGGATTGTGTCAATGAGTCACTCCGGGATTGTGTCAGAGTTACACTCCGGGATTGTGTCAGTGTGACACTCCGGGATTGTGTCAGTGTGACACTCCGGGATTGTGTCAGAGTTACACTCCAGGATTGTGTCAGTGAGTCACTACGAGATTGTGTCAGTGTGTCACTCCGGGATTGTGTCAGAGAGACACTCCAGGATTGTGTCAGTGAGTCACTCCGGGATTGTGTCGGTGAGACACTCCGGGATTGTGTCAGTGTGACACTCCGGGATTGTGTCACTGTGACACTCCAGGATTGTGTCAGTGTGAAACTCCGGGATTGTGTCAGTGTGATACTCCGGGATTGTGTCAGAGTGACACTCCGGGATTGTGTCAGTGAGTCACTCCGGGATTGTGTCAGTGAGACGCTCCGGGATTGTGTCAGTGAGACGCTCCGGGATTGTGTCAGTGAGACACTCCGGGATTGTGTCAGTGAGTCACTCCGGGATTGTGTCAGTGAGACGCTCCGGGATTGTGTCAGTGAGACGCTCCGGGATTGTGTCAGTGAGACACTCCGGGATTGTGTCAGAGTTACACTCCGGGATTGTGTCAGTGAGTAACTCCGGGATTGTGTCAGTGAGACACTCCGGGATTGTGTCAGTGTGACGCTCCAGGATTGTGTCAGTGAGTCACAATGGAATTGTGTCAGTGTGTCACTCCGGGATTGTGTCAGTGAGTCACTCCAGGATTGTGTCAGTGTGACACTCCGGGATGGTGTCAGTGTGACACTCCGGGATTGTGTCAGTGTGACACTCCCGCATTGTGTCAGTGAGTCACTCCGGGATTGTGTCAGTGTGACACTCTGGGATTTTGTCAGTGAGACACTCCGGGATTGTGTCAGTGTGACACTCCCGCATTGTGTCAGTGAGTCACTCCGGGATTGTGTCAGTGTGACACTCCGGGATTGTGTCAGTGAGGCACTCCGGGATTGTGTCAGTGTGACACTCCCGCATTGTGTCAGTGAGTCACTCCGGGATTGTGTCAGTGTGACACTCTGGGATTTTGTCAGTGAGACACTCCAGGATTGTGTCAGTGTGACACTCCCGCATTGTGTCAGTGAGTCACTCCGGGATGGTGTCAGTGTGACACTCCGGGATTGTGTCAGTGAGACACTCCGGGATTGTGTCAGTGTGACACTCCCGCATTGTGTCAGTGAGTCACTCCGGGATGGTGTCAGTGTGACACTCCGGGATTGTGTCAGTGAGACACTCCGGGATTGTGTCAGTGTGACACTCCGGCATTGTGTCAGTGAGTCACTCTGGGATTGTGTCAGTGTGACACTCCGGGATTGTGTCAGTGAGTCACTCCGGGATTGTGTCAGTGTGACACTCCAGGATTGTGTCAGTGTGACACTCCGGGATTGTGTCAGTGAGACACTCCAGGATTGTGTCAGTGAGTCACTCCGGGATTGTGTCAGTGTGACACTCCAGGATTGTGTCAGTGTGACACTCCAGGATTGTGTCAGTGAGTCAGTACGAGATTGTGTCAGTGTGTCACTCCGGGATTGTGTCGGTGAGACACTCCGGGATTGTTTCAGTGAGTCATTCCGGGATTGTGTCAGTGTGACACTCCCGCATATGTCGGTGAGACACTCCGGGATTGTGTCAGTGAGACACTCCGGGATTGTGTCAGTGAGTCACTCCGGGATTGTGTCAGTGTGATACTCCGGGATTGTGTCAGTGTGACACTCCGGGATTGTGTCAGTGAGTCACTCCGAGATTGTGTCAGTGTGACACTCCGGGATTGCGTCAGTGTGACACACCGGGATTATGTCAGTGAGACACTCCGGGATTGTGTCAGTGAGACACTCCGGGATTGTGTCAGTGAGTCACTCCGGGATTTTGTCAGTGTGACACTCCAGGATTGTGTCAGTGAGTCACTCCGGGATTGTGTCAGTGAGGCACTCCGGGATTGTGTCAGTGTGACACTCCGGGATTGTGTCAATGAGTCACTCCGGGATTGTGTCAGAGTTACACTCCGGGATTGTGTCAGTGTGACACTCCGGGATTGTGTCAGTGTGACACTCCGGGATTGTGTCAGAGTTACACTCCAGGATTGTGTCAGTGAGTCACTACGAGATTGTGTCAGTGTGTCACTCCGGGATTGTGTCAGAGAGACACTCCAGGATTGTGTCAGTGAGTCACTCCGGGATTGTGTCGGTGAGACACTCCGGGATTGTTTCAGTGAGTCATTCCGGGATTGTGTCAGTGTGACACTCCCGCATTGTGTCGGTGAGACACTCCGGGATTGTTTCAGTGAGTCATTCCGGGATTGTGTCAGTGTGACACTCCCGCATTGTGTCAGTGAGTCACTCCGGGATTGTGTCAGTGTGACACTCCGGGATTGTGTCAGTGAGTTACTCCGGGATTGTGTCAGTGTGACACTCCGGGATTGTGTCAGTGAGTCACTCCGGGATTGTGTCAGTGTGATACTCCGGGATTGTGTCAGTGTGACACTCCGGGATTGTGTCAGTGAGTCACTCCGAGATTGTGTCAGTGTGTCACTCCGAGATTGTGTCAGTGTGTCACTCCAGGATTGTTTCAGTGAGTCACTCCGGGGTTGTGTCAGTGTGTCACTCCGACATTGTGTCAGTGTGTCACTCCAGGATTGTGTCAGTGAGTCACTCCGGGGTTGTGTCAGTGTGACACTCCGGGATTGTGTCAGTGTGACACACCGGGATTGCGTCAGTGAGACACTCCGGGATTGTGTCAGTGAGTCACTCCAGGATTGTGTCAGTGAGTCACTCCGGGGTTGTGTCAGTGTGACACTCCGTGATTGTGTCAGTGTGACACACCGGGATTGCGTCAGTGAGACATTCCGGGATGGTGTCAGTGAGTCACTCCGGGGTTGTGTCAGTGTCACACACCGGGATTGCGTCAGTGAGACACTCCGGGATTGTGTCTGTAGTCACTCCGGGATTTTGTCAGTGTGACACTCCAGGATTGTGTCAGTGAGTCACTCCGGGATTGTGTCAGTGAGGCACTCCGGGATTGTGTCAGTGTGACACTCCGGGATTGTGTCAATGAATCACTCCGGGATTGTGTCAGAGTTACACTCCGGGATTGTGTCAGTGTGACACTCCAGGATTGTGTCAGTGAGTCAGTACGAGATTGTGTCAGTGTGTCACTCCGGGATTGTGTCGGTGAGACACTCCGGGATTGTTTCAGTGAGTCATTCCGGGATTGTGTCAGTGAGACACTCCGGAATTGTGTCAGTGTGACACTCCGGGATTGTGTCAGTGAGTCACTCCGGGATTGTGTCAGTGTGATACTCCGGGATTGTGTCAGTGTGACACTCCGGGATTGTGTCAGTGAGTCACTCTGAGATTGTGTCAGTGTGTCACTCCGAGATTGTGTCAGTGTGTCACTCCAGGATTGTGTCAGTGAGTCACTCCGGGGTTGTGTCAGTGTGACACTCCGGGATTGTGTCAATGAGTCACTCCGGGATTGTGTCAGAGTTACACTCCGGGATTGTGTCAGTGTGTCACTCCAGGATTGTGTCAGTGAGTCACTCCGGGATTGTGTCAGTGAGGCACTCCGGGATTGTGTCAGTGTGACACTCCGGGATTGTGTCAATGAATCACTCCGGGATTGTGTCAGAGTTACACTCCGGGATTGTGTCAGTGTGTCACTCCGAGATTGTGTCAGTGTGTCACTCCAGGATTGTGTCAGTGAGTCACTACGAGATTGTGTCAGTGTGTCACTCCGGGATTGTGTCAGAGAGACACTCCAGGATTGTGTCAGTGAGTCACTCCGGGATTGTTTCAGTGAGTCATTCCGGGATTGTATCAGTGTGACACTCCCGCATTGTGTCAGTGAGTCACTCCGGGATTGTGTCAGTGTGACACTCCGGGATTGTTTCAGTGAGTCACTCCGCAATTGTGTCAGTGTGTCACTCCGGGATTGTGTCAGTGTGACACTCCGGGATTGTGTCAATGAGACACTCCGGGATTGTTTCAGTGAGACACTCCGGGATTGTGTCAGTGAGTCACTCCGGGATTGTGTCAGTGTGACACTCCGGGATTGTGTCAGTGTGACACTCCGGGATTGTTTCAGTGAGTCACTCCGCAATTGTGTCAGTGTGTCACTCCGGGATTGTGTCAGTGTGACACTCCGGGATTGTGTCAATGAGACACTCCGGGATTGTGTCAATGAGACACTCCGGGATTGTTTCAGTGAGACACTCCGGGATTGTGTCAGTGAGTCACTCCGGGATTGTGTCAGTGTGACACTCCGGGATTGTGTCAGTGAGTCACTCCGGGATTGTGTCAGTGTGTCACTCCGGGATTGTGTCAGTGAGGCACTCCGGGATTGTGTCAGTGTGACACTCCGGGATTGTGTCAGTGTGACACGCCGGGATTGTGTCAGTGTGACAGTGCGGGATTGTATCAGTGAGACACTCCAGGATTGTGTGTGTGTGACACTCCGGGATTGTGTCAGTGTGACACTCCCGCATTGTGTCAGTGAGTCACTCCGGGATTGTGTCAGTGTGACACTCCGGGATTGTTTCAGTGAGTCACTCCGGAATTGTGTCAGTGTGTCACTCCGGGATTGTGTCAGTGTGACACTCCGGGATTGTGTCAATGAGACACTCCGGGATTGTTTCAGTGAGACACTCCGGGATTGTGTCAGTGAGACACTCCGGGATTGTGTCAGTGTGACACTCCGGGATTGTGTCATTGTGACAGTGTGGGATTGTATCAGTGAGACACTCCGGGATTGTGTGTGTGTGTGTCACTCCGGGATTGTGTCAGTGAGTCACTCCGGGATTGTGTCAGTGTGACACTCCGGGATTGTGTCAGTGTGACACTCCGGGATTGTGTCATTGAGTCACTCCGGGATTGTGTCATTGACTCACTCCGGGATTGTGTCAGTGAGTCACTCCGGGATTGTGTCATTGAGTCACTCCGGGATTGTGTCAGTGAGTCACTCCGGGATTGTGTCAGTGAGTCACTCCGGGATTGTGTCAGTGTGACACTCCGGGATTGTGTCAGTGAGACACTCCGGGTTTGTGTCAGTGTGACATTCCGGGAATGTGTCAGTGAGACACTCCGGGTTTGTGTCAGTGTGACATTCCGGGATTGTGTCAGTGAGGCACTCCGGGATTGTGTCAGTGAGACACTCCGGAATTGTTTCAGTGTGACACTCCGGGATTGTGTCATTGAGTCACTCCGGGATTGTGTCAGTGAGTCACTCCGGGATTGTGTCAGTGTGACACTCCGGGATTGTGTCAGTGAGACACTCCGGGTTTGTGTCAGTGTGACATTCCGGGATTGTGTCAGTGAGGCACTCCGGGATTGTGTCAGTGAGTCACTCCGGGATTGTGTCAGTGTGACACTCCGGGATTGTGTCAATGAATCACTCCGGGATTGTGTCAGAGTTACACTCCGGGATTGTGTCAGTGTGACACTCCGGGATTGTGTCAGTGTGACACTCCGGGATTGTGTCAGAGTTACACTCCGGGATTGTGTCAGTGTGACACTCCAGGATTGTGTCAGTGAGTCAGTACGAGATTGTGTCAGTGTGTCACTCCGGGATTGTGTCTGTGAGACACTCCGGGATTGTTTCAGTGAGTCATTCCGGGATTGTGTCAGTGTGACACTCCCGCATTGTGTCGGTGAGACACTCCGGGATTGTGTCAGTGAGACACTCCGGGATTGTGTCAGTGAGACACTCCGGGATTGTGTCAGTGTGATACTCCGGGATTGTGTCAGTGTGACACTCCGGGATTGTGTCAGTGAGTCACTCCGAGATTGTGTCAGTGTGTCACTCCGGGATTTTGTCAGTGTGACACTCCAGGATTGTGTCAGTGAGTCACTCCGGGATTGTGTCAGTGAGTCACTCCGGGGTTGTGTCAGTGTGACACTCCGGGATTGTGTCAGTGTGACACACCGGGATTGCGTCAGTGAGACACTCCGGGATTGTGTCAGTGTGACACACCGGGATTGCGTCACTGAGACACTCCGGGATTGTGTCAGTGAGTCACTCCGGGATTGTGTCAGTGAGACACTCTGGGATTTTGTCAGTGTGACACTCCGGGATTGCGTCAGTGTGACACACCGGGATTGTGTCAGTGAGACACTCCAGGATTGTGTCAGTGAGTCAGTACGAGATTGTGTCAGTGTGTCACTCCGGGATTGTGTCGGTGAGACACTCCGGGATTGTTTCAGTGAGTCATTCCGGGATTGTGTCAGTGTGACACTCCCGCATATGTCGGTGAGACACTCCGGGATTGTGTCAGTGAGACACTCCGGGATTGTGTCAGTGAGTCACTCCGGGATTGTGTCAGTGTGATACTCCGGGATTGTGTCAGTGTGACACTCCGGGATTGTGTCAGTGAGTCACTCCGAGATTGTGTCAGTGTGACACTCCGGGATTGCGTCAGTGTGACACACCGGGATTGTGTCAGTGAGACACTCCGGGATTGTGTCAGTGAGACACTCTGGGATTGTGTCAGTGAGTCACTCCGGGATTTTGTCAGTGTGACACTCCAGGATTGTGTCAGTGAGTCACTCCGGGATTGTGTCAGTGAGGCACTCCGGGATTGTGTCAGTGTGACACTCCGGGATTGTGTCAATGAGTCACTCCGGGATTGTGTCAGAGTTACACTCCGGGATTGTGTCAGTGTGACACTCCGGGATTGTGTCAGTGTGACACTCCGGGATTGTGTCAGAGTTACACTCCAGGATTGTGTCAGTGAGTCACTACGAGATTGTGTCAGTGTGTCATTCCGGGATTGTGTCAGAGAGACACTCCAGGATTGTGTCAGTGAGTCACTCCGGGATTGTGTCGGTGAGACACTCCGGGATTGTTTCAGTGAGTCATTCCGGGATTGTGTCAGTGTGACACTCCCGCATTGTGTCGGTGAGACACTCCGGGATTGTTTCAGTGAGTCATTCCGGGATTGTGTCAGTGTGACACTCCCGCATTGTGTCAGTGAGTCACTCCGGGATTGTGTCAGTGTGACACTCCGGGATTGTGTCAGTGAGTTACTCCGGGATTGTGTCAGTGTGACACTCCGGGATTGTGTCAGTGAGTCACTCCGGGATTGTGTCAGTGTGATACTCCGGGATTGTGTCAGTGTGACACTCCGGGATTGTGTCAGTGAGTCACTCCGAGATTGTGTCAGTGTGTCACTCCGAGATTGTGTCAGTGTGTCACTCCAGGATTGTTTCAGTGAGTCACTCCGGGGTTGTGTCAGTGTGTCACTCCGGGATTGTGTCAGTGTGTCACTCCGAGATTGTGTCAGTGTGTCACTCCAGGATTGTGTCAGTGAGTCACTACGAGATTGTGTCAGTGTGTCACTCCGGGATTGTGTCAGAGAGACACTCCAGGATTGTGTCAGTGAGTCACTCCGGGATTGTTTCAGTGAGTCATTCCGGGATTGTATCAGTGTGACACTCCCGCATTGTGTCAGTGTGTCACTCCGGGATTGTGTCTGTGAGACACTCCGGGATTGTTTCAGTGAGTCATTCCGGGATTGTGTCAGTGTGACACTCCGGGATTGTGTCGGTGAGACACTCCGGGATTGTGTCAGTGAGACACTCCGGGATTGTGTCAGTGAGACACTCCGGGATTGTGTCAGTGTGATACTCCGGGATTGTGTCAGTGTGACACTCCGGGATTGTGTCAGTGAGTCACTCCGAGATTGTGTCAGTGTGTCACTCCGGGATTTTGTCAGTGTGACACTCCAGGATTGTGTCAGTGAGTCACTCCGGGATTGTGTCAGTGAGTCACTCCGGGGTTGTGTCAGTGTGACACTCCGGGATTGTGTCAGTGTGACACACCGGGATTGCGTCAGTGAGACACTCCGGGATTGTGTCAGTGTGACACACCGGGATTGCGTCACTGAGACACTCCGGGATTGTGTCAGTGAGTCACTCCGGGATTGTGTCAGTGAGACACTCTGGGATTTTGTCAGTGTGACACTCCGGGATTGCGTCAGTGTGACACACCGGGATTGTGTCAGTGAGACACTCCAGGATTGTGTCAGTGAGTCAGTACGAGATTGTGTCAGTGTGTCACTCCGGGATTGTGTCGGTGAGACACTCCGGGATTGTTTCAGTGAGTCATTCCGGGATTGTGTCAGTGTGACACTCCCGCATATGTCGGTGAGACACTCCGGGATTGTGTCAGTGAGACACTCCGGGATTGTGTCAGTGAGTCACTCCGGGATTGTGTCAGTGTGATACTCCGGGATTGTGTCAGTGTGACACTCCGGGATTGTGTCAGTGAGTCACTCCGAGATTGTGTCAGTGTGACACTCCGGGATTGCGTCAGTGTGACACACCGGGATTGTGTCAGTGAGACACTCCGGGATTGTGTCAGTGAGACACTCCGGGATTGTGTCAGTGAGTCACTCCGGGATTTTGTCAGTGTGACACTCCAGGATTGTGTCAGTGAGTCACTCCGGGATTGTGTCAGTGAGGCACTCCGGGATTGTGTCAGTGTGACACTCCGGGATTGTGTCAATGAGTCACTCCGGGATTGTGTCAGAGTTACACTCCGGGATTGTGTCAGTGTGACACTCCGGGATTGTGTCAGTGTGACACTCCGGGATTGTGTCAGAGTTACACTCCAGGATTGTGTCAGTGAGTCACTACGAGATTGTGTCAGTGTGTCACTCCGGGATTGTGTCAGAGAGACACTCCAGGATTGTGTCAGTGAGTCACTCCGGGATTGTGTCGGTGAGACACTCCGGGATTGTTTCAGTGAGTCATTCCGGGATTGTGTCAGTGTGACACTCCCGCATTGTGTCGGTGAGACACTCCGGGATTGTTTCAGTGAGTCATTCCGGGATTGTGTCAGTGTGACACTCCCGCATTGTGTCAGTGAGTCACTCCGGGATTGTGTCAGTGTGACACTCCGGGATTGTGTCAGTGAGTTACTCCGGGATTGTGTCAGTGTGACACTCCGGGATTGTGTCAGTGAGTCACTCCGGGATTGTGTCAGTGTGATACTCCGGGATTGTGTCAGTGTGACACTCCGGGATTGTGTCAGTGAGTCACTCCGAGATTGTGTCAGTGTGTCACTCCGAGATTGTGTCAGTGTGTCACTCCAGGATTGTTTCAGTGAGTCACTCCGGGGTTGTGTCAGTGTGACACTCCGGGATTGTGTCAGTGTGACACACCGGGATTGCGTCAGTGAGACACTCCGGGATTGTGTCAGTGAGTCACTCCAGGATTGTGTCAGTGAGTCACTCCGGGGTTGTGTCAGTGTGACACTCCGTGATTGTGTCAGTGTGACACACCGGGATTGCGTCAGTGAGACATTCCGGGATGGTGTCAGTGAGTCACTCCGGGGTTGTGTCAGTGTCACACACCGGGATTGCGTCAGTGAGACACTCCGGGATTGTGTCTGTAGTCACTCCGGGATTTTGTCAGTGTGACACTCCAGGATTGTGTCAGTGAGTCACTCCGGGATTGTGTCAGTGAGGCACTCCGGGATTGTGTCAGTGTGACACTCCGGGATTGTGTCAATGAATCACTCCGGGATTGTGTCAGAGTTACACTCCGGGATTGTGTCAGTGTGACACTCCAGGATTGTGTCAGTGAGTCAGTACGAGATTGTGTCAGTGTGTCACTCCGGGATTGTGTCGGTGAGACACTCCGGGATTGTTTCAGTGAGTCATTCCGGGATTGTGTCAGTGAGACACTCCGGAATTGTGTCAGTGTGACACTCCGGGATTGTGTCAGTGAGTCACTCCGGGATTGTGTCAGTGTGATACTCCGGGATTGTGTCAGTGTGACACTCCGGGATTGTGTCAGTGAGTCACTCTGAGATTGTGTCAGTGTGTCACTCCGAGATTGTGTCAGTGTGTCACTCCAGGATTGTGTCAGTGAGTCACTCCGGGGTTGTGTCAGTGTGACACTCCGGGATTGTGTCAATGAGTCACTCCGGGATTGTGTCAGAGTTACACTCCGGGATTGTGTCAGTGTGTCACTCCAGGATTGTGTCAGTGAGTCACTCCGGGATTGTGTCAGTGAGGCACTCCGGGATTGTGTCAGTGTGACACTCCGGGATTGTGTCAATGAATCACTCCGGGATTGTGTCAGAGTTACACTCCGGGATTGTGTCAGTGTGTCACTCCGAGATTGTGTCAGTGTGTCACTCCAGGATTGTGTCAGTGAGTCACTACGAGATTGTGTCAGTGTGTCACTCCGGGATTGTGTCAGAGAGACACTCCAGGATTGTGTCAGTGAGTCACTCCGGGATTGTTTCAGTGAGTCATTCCGGGATTGTATCAGTGTGACACTCCCGCATTGTGTCAGTGAGTCACTCCGGGATTGTGTCAGTGTGACACTCCGGGATTGTTTCAGTGAGTCACTCCGCAATTGTGTCAGTGTGTCACTCCGGGATTGTGTCAGTGTGACACTCCGGGATTGTGTCAATGAGACACTCCGGGATTGTTTCAGTGAGACACTCCGGGATTGTGTCAGTGAGTCACTCCGGGATTGTGTCAGTGTGACACTCCGGGATTGTGTCAGTGTGACACTCCGGGATTGTTTCAGTGAGTCACTCCGCAATTGTGTCAGTGTGTCACTCCGGGATTGTGTCAGTGTGACACTCCGGGATTGTGTCAATGAGACACTCCGGGATTGTGTCAATGAGACACTCCGGGATTGTTTCAGTGAGACACTCCGGGATTGTGTCAGTGAGTCACTCCGGGATTGTGTCAGTGTGACACTCCGGGATTGTGTCAGTGAGTCACTCCGGGATTGTGTCAGTGTGTCACTGCGGGATTGTGTCAGTGTGACACTCCGGGATTGTGTCAGTGTGACACGCCGGGATTGTGTCAGTGTGACAGTGCGGGATTGTATCAGTGAGACACTCCAGGATTGTGTGTGTGTGACACTCCGGGATTGTGTCAGTGTGACACTCCCGCATTGTGTCGGTGAGACACTCCGGGATTGTTTCAGTGAGTCATTCCGGGATTGTGTCAGTGTGACACTCCCGCATTGTGTCAGTGAGTCACTCCGGGATTGTGTCAGTGTGACACTCCGGGATTGTTTCAGTGAGTCACTCCGGAATTGTGTCAGTGTGTCACTCCGGGATTGTGTCAGTGTGACACTCCGGGATTGTGTCAATGAGACACTCCGGGATTGTTTCAGTGAGACACTCCGGGATTGTGTCAGTGAGACACTCCGGGATTGTGTCAGTGTGACACTCCGGGATTGTGTCATTGTGACAGTGTGGGATTGTATCAGTGAGACACTCCGGGATTGTGTGTGTGTGTGTCACTCCGGGATTGTGTCAGTGAGTCACTCCGGGATTGTGTCAGTGTGACACTCCGGGATTGTGTCAGTGTGACACTCCGGGATTGTGTCATTGAGTCACTCCGGGATTGTGTCATTGACTCACTCCGGGATTGTGTCAGTGAGTCACTCCGGGATTGTGTCATTGAGTCACTCCGGGATTGTGTCAGTGAGTCACTCCGGGATTGTGTCAGTGAGTCACTCCGGGATTGTGTCAGTGTGACACTCCGGGATTGTGTCAGTGAGACACTCCGGGTTTGTGTCAGTGTGACATTCCGGGAATGTGTCAGTGAGACACTCCGGGTTTGTGTCAGTGTGACATTCCGGGATTGTGTCAGTGAGGCACTCCGGGATTGTGTCAGTGAGACACTCCGGAATTGTTTCAGTGTGACACTCCGGGATTGTGTCATTGAGTCACTCCGGGATTGTGTCAGTGAGTCACTCCGGGATTGTGTCAGTGTGACACTCCGGGATTGTGTCAGTGAGACACTCCGGGTTTGTGTCAGTGTGACATTCCGGGATTGTGTCAGTGAGGCACTCCGGGATTGTGTCAGTGAGTCACTCCGGGATTGTGTCAGTGTGACACTCCGGGATTGTGTCAATGAATCACTCCGGGATTGTGTCAGAGTTACACTCCGGGATTGTGTCAGTGTGACACTCCGGGATTGTGTCAGTGTGACACTCCGGGATTGTGTCAGAGTTACACTCCGGGATTGTGTCAGTGTGACACTCCAGGATTGTGTCAGTGAGTCAGTACGAGATTGTGTCAGTGTGTCACTCCGGGATTGTGTCTGTGAGACACTCCGGGATTGTTTCAGTGAGTCATTCCGGGATTGTGTCAGTGTGACACTCCCGCATTGTGTCGGTGAGACACTCCGGGATTGTGTCAGTGAGACACTCCGGGATTGTGTCAGTGAGACACTCCGGGATTGTGTCAGTGTGATACTCCGGGATTGTGTCAGTGTGACACTCCGGGATTGTGTCAGTGAGTCACTCCGAGATTGTGTCAGTGTGTCACTCCGGGATTTTGTCAGTGTGACACTCCAGGATTGTGTCAGTGAGTCACTCCGGGATTGTGTCAGTGAGTCACTCCGGGGTTGTGTCAGTGTGACACTCCGGGATTGTGTCAGTGTGACACACCGGGATTGCGTCAGTGAGACACTCCGGGATTGTGTCAGTGTGACACACCGGGATTGCGTCACTGAGACACTCCGGGATTGTGTCAGTGAGTCACTCCGGGATTGTGTCAGTGAGACACTCTGGGATTTTGTCAGTGTGACACTCCGGGATTGCGTCAGTGTGACACACCGGGATTGTGTCAGTGAGACACTCCGGGATTGTGTCAGTGAGACACTCCGGGATTGTGTCAGTGAGTCACTCCGGGATTTTGTCAGTGTGACACTCCAGGATTGTGTGTGTGTCACTCCGGGACTGTGTCAGTGTGTCACTCCGGGATTGTGTCAGTGTGACACTCCGGGATTGTGTCAGTGTGACACTCCGGGATTGTGTCATTGAGTCACTCCGGGATTGTGTCAGTGAGTCACTCCGGGATTGTGTCAGTGAGGCACTCCGGGATTGTGTCAGTGTGACACTCCGGGATTGTGTCAATGAATCACTCCGGGATTGTGTCAGAGTTACACTCCGGGATTGTGTCAGTGAGTCACTCCGGGATTGTGTCAGTGAGGCACTCCGGGATTGTGTCAGTGTGACACTCCGGGATTGTGTCAATGAATCACTCCGGGATTGTGTCAGAGTTACACTCCGGGATTGTGTCAGTGTGACACTCCGGGATTGTTTCAGTGAGTCACTCCGCAATTGTGTCAGTGTGTCACTCCGGGATTGTGTCAGTGTGACACTCCGGGATTGTGTCAATGAGACACTCCGGGATTGTTTCAGTGAGACACTCCGGGATTGTGTCAGTGAGTCACTCCGGGATTGTGTCAGTGTGACACTCCGGGATTGTGTCAGTGTGACACTCCGGGATTGTTTCAGTGAGTCACTCCGCAATTGTGTCAGTGTGTCACTCCGGGATTGTGTCAGTGTGACACTCCGGGATTGTGTCAATGAGACACTCCGGGATTGTGTCAATGAGACACTCCGGGATTGTTTCAGTGAGACACTCCGGGATTGTGTCAGTGAGTCACTCCGGGATTGTGTCAGTGTGACACTCCGGGATTGTGTCAGTGAGTCACTCCGGGATTGTGTCAGTGTGTCACTCCGGGATTGTGTCAGTGTGACACTCCGGGATTGTGTCAGTGTGACACGCCGGGATTGTGTCAGTGTGACAGTGCGGGATTGTATCAGTGAGACACTCCGGGATTGTGTGTGTGTGACACTCCGGGATTGTGTCAGTGTGACACTCCCGCATTGTGTCGGTGAGACACTCCGGGATTGTATCAGTGAGTCATTCCGGGATTGTGTCAGTGTGACACTCCCGCATTGTGTCAGTGAGTCACTCCGGGATTGTGTCAGTGTGACACTCCAGGATTGTTTCAGTGAGTCACTCCGGAATTGTGTCAGTGTGTCACTCCGGGATTGTGTCAATGAGACACTCCGGGATTGTTTCAGTGAGACACTCCGGGATTGTGTCAGTGAGACACTCCGGGATTGTGTCAGTGTGACACTCCGGGATTGTGTCATTGTGACAGTGTGGGATTGTATCAGTGAGACACTCCGGGATTGTGTGTGTGTGTGTCACTCCGGGATTGTGTCAGTGAGTCACTCCGGGATTGTGTCAGTGTGACACTCCGGGATTGTGTCAGTGTGACACTCCGGGATTGTGTCATTGAGTCACTCCGGGATTGTGTCATTGACTCACTCCGGGATTGTGTCAGTGAGTCACTCCGGGATTGTGTCATTGAGTCACTCCGGGATTGTGTCAGTGAGTCACTCCGGGATTGTGTCAGTGAGTCACTCCGGGATTGTGTCAGTGTGACACTCCGGGATTGTGTCAGTGAGACACTCCGGGTTTGTGTCAGTGTGACATTCCGGGAATGTGTCAGTGAGACACTCCGGGTTTGTGTCAGTGTGACATTCCGGGATTGTGTCAGTGAGGCACTCCGGGATTGTGTCAGTGAGACACTCCGGAATTGTTTCAGTGTGACACTCCGGGATTGTGTCATTGAGTCACTCCGGGATTGTGTCAGTGAGTCACTCCGGGATTGTGTCAGTGTGACACTCCGGGATTGTGTCAGTGAGACACTCCGGGTTTGTGTCAGTGTGACATTCCGGGATTGTGTCAGTGAGGCACTCCGGGATTGTGTCAGTGAGTCACTCCGGGATTGTGTCAGTGTGACACTCCGGGATTGTGTCAATGAATCACTCCGGGATTGTGTCAGAGTTACACTCCGGGATTGTGTCAGTGTGACACTCCGGGATTGTGTCAGTGTGACACTCCGGGATTGTGTCAGAGTTACACTCCGGGATTGTGTCAGTGTGACACTCCAGGATTGTGTCAGTGAGTCAGTACGAGATTGTGTCAGTGTGTCACTCCGGGATTGTGTCTGTGAGACACTCCGGGATTGTTTCAGTGAGTCATTCCGGGATTGTGTCAGTGTGACACTCCCGCATTGTGTCGGTGAGACACTCCGGGATTGTGTCAGTGAGACACTCCGGGATTGTGTCAGTGAGACACTCCGGGATTGTGTCAGTGTGATACTCCGGGATTGTGTCAGTGTGACACTCCGGGATTGTGTCAGTGAGTCACTCCGAGATTGTGTCAGTGTGTCACTCCGGGATTTTGTCAGTGTGACACTCCAGGATTGTGTCAGTGAGTCACTCCGGGATTGTGTCAGTGAGTCACTCCGGGGTTGTGTCAGTGTGACACTCCGGGATTGTGTCAGTGTGACACACCGGGATTGCGTCAGTGAGACACTCCGGGATTGTGTCAGTGTGACACACCGGGATTGCGTCACTGAGACACTCCGGGATTGTGTCAGTGAGTCACTCCGGGATTGTGTCAGTGAGACACTCTGGGATTTTGTCAGTGTGACACTCCGGGATTGCGTCAGTGTGACACACCGGGATTGTGTCAGTGAGACACTCCGGGATTGTGTCAGTGAGACACTCCGGGATTGTGTCAGTGAGTCACTCCGGGATTTTGTCAGTGTGACACTCCAGGATTGTGTGTGTGTCACTCCGGGACTGTGTCAGTGTGTCACTCCGGGATTGTGTCAGTGTGACACTCCGGGATTGTGTCAGTGTGACACTCCGGGATTGTGTCATTGAGTCACTCCGGGATTGTGTCAGTGAGTCACTCCGGGATTGTGTCAGTGAGGCACTCCGGGATTGTGTCAGTGTGACACTCCGGGATTGTGTCAATGAATCACTCCGGGATTGTGTCAGAGTTACACTCCGGGATTGTGTCAGTGAGTCACTCCGGGATTGTGTCAGTGAGGCACTCCGGGATTGTGTCAGTGTGACACTCCGGGATTGTGTCAATGAATCACTCCGGGATTGTGTCAGAGTTACACTCCGGGATTGTGTCAGTGTGACACTCCGGGATTGTGTCAGTGTGACACTCCAGGATTGTGTCAGTGAGTCAGTACTGACACAACCCCGGAGTGACTCACTGACACAATCCCGGAGTGACTCACTGACACAATCCTGGAGTGTCACACTGACACAATCCCGGAGTGACACACTGACACAATCTCGGAGTGACTCACTGACACAATCCCGGAGTGTCACACTGACACAATCCCGGAGTATCACACTGACACTCCCGCATTGTGTCGGTGAGACACTCCGGGATTGTGTCAGTGAGTCACTCCGGGATTGTGTCAGTGAGTCACTCCGGGGTTGTGTCAGTGTGACACTCCGGGATTGTGTCAGTGTGACACACCGGGATTGCGTCAGTGAGACACACCGGGATTGTGTCAGTGAGACACTCCGGGATTGTGTCAGTGAGTCACTCCGGGATTTTGTCAGTGTGACACTCCAGGATTGTGTCAGTGAGTCACTCCGGGATTGTGTCAGTGAGGCACTCCGGGATTGTGTCAGTGTGACACTCCGGGATTGTGTCAATGAGTCACTCCGGGATTGTGTCAGAGTTACACTCCGGGATTGTGTCAGTGTGACACTCCGGGATTGTGTCAGTGTGACACTCCGGGATTGTGTCAGAGTTACACTCCAGGATTGTGTCAGTGAGTCACTCCGGGATTTTGTCAGTGTGACACTCCAGGATTGTGTGTGTGTCACTCCGGGACTGTGTCAGTGTGTCACTCCGGGATTGTGTCAGTGTGACACTCCGGGATTGTGTCAGTGTGACACTCCGGGATTGTGTCATTGAGTCACTCCGGGATTGTGTCAGTGAGTCACTCCGGGATTGTGTCAGTGAGGCACTCCGGGATTGTGTCAGTGTGACACTCCGGGATTGTGTCAATGAATCACTCCGGGATTGTGTCAGAGTTACACTCCGGGATTGTGTCAGTGAGTCACTCCGGGATTGTGTCAGTGAGGCACTCCGGGATTGTGTCAGTGTGACACTCCGGGATTGTGTCAATGAATCACTCCGGGATTGTGTCAGAGTTACACTCCGGGATTGTGTCAGTGTGACACTCCGGGATTGTGTCAGTGTGACACTCCAGGATTGTGTCAGTGAGTCAGTACTGACACAACCCCGGAGTGACTCACTGACACAATCCCGGAGTGACTCACTGACACAATCCTGGAGTGTCACACTGACACAATCCCGGAGTGACACACTGACACAATCTCGGAGTGACTCACTGACACAATCCCGGAGTGTCACACTGACACAATCCCGGAGTATCACACTGACACTCCCGCATTGTGTCGGTGAGACACTCCGGGATTGTGTCAGTGAGTCACTCCGGGATTGTGTCAGTGAGTCACTCCGGGGTTGTGTCAGTGTGACACTCCGGGATTGTGTCAGTGTGACACACCGGGATTGCGTCAGTGAGACACACCGGGATTGTGTCAGTGAGACACTCCGGGATTGTGTCAGTGAGTCACTCCGGGATTTTGTCAGTGTGACACTCCAGGATTGTGTCAGTGAGTCACTCCGGGATTGTGTCAGTGAGGCACTCCGGGATTGTGTCAGTGTGACACTCCGGGATTGTGTCAATGAGTCACTCCGGGATTGTGTCAGAGTTACACTCCGGGATTGTGTCAGTGTGACACTCCGGGATTGTGTCAGTGTGACACTCCGGGATTGTGTCAGAGTTACACTCCAGGATTGTGTCAGTGAGTCACTACGAGATTGTGTCAGTGTGTCACTCCGGGATTGTGTCAGAGAGACACTCCAGGATTGTGTCAGTGAGTCACTCCGGGATTGTGTCGGTGAGACACTCCGGGATTGTTTCAGTGAGTCATTCCGGGATTGTGTCAGTGTGACACTCCCGCATTGTGTCGGTGAGACACTCCTGGATTGTTTCAGTGAGTCATTCCGGGATTGTGTCAGTGTGACACTCCCGCATTGTGTCAGTGAGTCACTCCGGGATTGTGTCAGTGTGACACTCCGGGATTGTGTCAGTGTGACACTCCGGGATTGTGTCAGTGAGTTACTCCGGTATTGTGTCAGTGTGACACTCCGGGATTGTGTCAGTGAGTCACTCCGAGATTGTGTCAGTGTGTCACTCCGAGATTGTGTCAGTGTGTCACTCCAGGATTGTGTCAGTGAGTCACTCCGGGGTTGTGTCAGTGTGACACTCCGGGATTGTGTCAGTGTGACACACCGGGATTGCGTCAGTGAGACATTCCGGGATTGTGTCAGTGAGTCACTCCGGGATTGTGTCAGTGTGACACTCCGGGATTGTGTCAGAGTTACACTCCGGGATTGTGTCAGTGTGACACTCCAGGATTGTGTCAGTGAGTCAGTACGAGATTGTGTCAGTGTGTCACTCCGGGATTGTGTCGGTGAGACACTCCGGGATTGTTTCAGTGAGTCATTCCGGGATTGTGTCAGTGTGACACTCCCGCATTGTGTCGGTGAGACACTCCGGGATTGTGTCAGTGAGACACTCCGGGATTGTGTCAGTGAGTCACTCCGGGATTGTGTCAGTGTGATACTCCGGGATTGTGTCAGTGTGACACTCCGGGATTGTGTCAGTGAGTCACTCCGAGATTGTGTCAGTGTGTCACTCCGGGATTTTGTCAGTGTGACACTCCAGGATTGTGTCAGTGAGTCACTCCGGGATTGTGTCAGTGAGTCACTCCGGGGTTGTGTCAGTGTGACACTCCGGGATTGTGTCAGTGTGACACACCGGGATTGCGTCAGTGAGACACTCCGGGATTGTGTCAGTGAGTCACTCCGGGATTGTGTCAGTGAGACACTCTGGGATTTTGTCAGTGTGACACTCCGGGATTGCGTCAGTGTGACACTCCGGGATTGTGTCAGTGAGACACTCCGGGATTGTGTCAGTGAGACACTCTGGGATTTTGTCAGTGTGACACTCCGGGATTGCGTCAGTGTGACACACCGGGATTGTGCCAGTGAGACACTCCGGGATTGTGTCAGTGAGACACTCCGGGATTGTGTCGGTGAGACACTCCGGGATTGTTTCAGTGATTCATTCCGGGATTGTGTCAGTGTGACACGCCCGCATTGTGTCGGTGAGACACTCCGGGATTGTTTCAGTGAGTCACTCCGGGATTGTGTCAGTGTGACACTCCCGCATTGTGTCAGTGAGTCACTCCGGGATTGTGTCAGTGTGACAATCCGTGATTGTGTCAGTGAGACACTCCGTGATTGTGTCAGTGTGACACTCTGGGATTGTGTCATTGAGACATTCCGGGATTGTGTCAGAGAGTCACTCGGGGATTGTCTCAGTGTTCCACTCCGGGATTGTGTCAGTGAGTCACTCCGGGATTGTGTCAGTAAGTCACTCCGGGATTGTGTCAGTGTGACACTCCGGGATTGTGTCAGTGAGTCACTCCGGGATTGTGTCAGTGAGACACTCTGGGATTTTGTCAGTGTGACACTCCGGGATTGTGTCAGTGTGACACTCCGGGATTGTGTCAGTGAGTCACTCCGGGATTGTGTCAGTGAGTCACTCCGGGATTGTTTCAGTGTGACACTCCGGGATTGTGTCAGTGAGTCACTCCGGGATTGTGTCAGTGAGACACTCCGGGATTGTGTCAGTGAGACAGTCCGGGATTGTGTCAGTGAGTCACTCCGGGATTTTGTCAGTGTGACACTCCAGGATTGTGTCAGTGAGTCACTCCGGGATTGTGTCAGTGAGGCACTCCGGGATTGTGTCAGTGTGACACTCCGGGATTGTGTCAATGAGTCACTCCGGGATTGTGTCAGAGTTACACTCCGGGATTGTGTCAGTGTGACACTCCGGGATTGTGTCAGTGTGACACTCCGGGATTGTGTCAGAGTTACACTCCGGGATTGTGTCAGTGTGACACTCCAGTATTGTGTCAGTGAGTCAGTACGAGATTGTGTCAGTGTGTCACTCCGGGATTGTGTCGGTGAGACACTCCGGGATTGTTTCAGTGAGTCATTCCGGGATTGTGTCAGTGTGACACGCCCGCATTGTGTCGGTGAGACACTCCGGGATTGTTTCAGTGAGTCATTCCGGGATTGTGTCAGTGTGACACTCCCGCATTGTGTCAGTGAGTCACTCCGGGATTGTGTCAGTGTGACAATCCGGGATTGTGTCAGTGAGACACTCCGTGATTGTGTCAGTGTGACACTCTGGGATTGTGTCAGTGTGACACTCCGGGAATGTGTCAGTGTGATACTCCGGGATTGTGTCAGTGTGACACTCCGGGATTGTGTCTGTGTGACACTCCGGGATTGTGTCAGTGAGTCACTCCGGGATTGTGTCAGTGTGACACTCCGGGATTGTGTCAGTGAGTCACTCCGGGATTGTGTCACTGTGACACTCCGGGATTGTGTCAGTGTGACACTCCGGGATTGTGTCAGAGAGTCACTCCGGGATTGTGTCAGTGTGACACTCCGGGATTGTGACAGTGTGACACTCCGGGAATGTGTCAGTGAGATACTCCGGGATTGTGTCAGTGTGACACTCCGGGATTGTGTCTGTGTGACACTCCGGGATTGTGTCAGTGAGTCAATCCGGGATTGTGTCAGTGTGACACTCTGGGATTGTGTCAGTGTGACACTCCGGGATTGTGTCAGTGAGACACTCCGGGATTGTGTCAGTGAGACACTCCGGGCTTGTGTCAGGGTGACACTCCGGGATTGTGTCAGTGAGTCACTCCGGGATTGTGTCAGTGAGACACTCCGGGATTGTGTCAGTGAGTCACTCCGGGATTGTGTCAGTGTGACACACCGGGATTGTGTCAGTGTGACCGTGCGGGATTGTGTCAGTGTGACACTCCGGGATTGTGTCAGGGTGACACTCCGCGATTGTGTCAGTGAATCACTCCGGGATTGTGTCAGTGTGACACTCCGGGATTGTGTCAGTGTGACCGTGCGGGATTGTGTCAGTGAGTCTCTCCGGGATTGTGTCAGTGTGACACACCGGGATTGTGTCAGTGTGACACTCCGGGATTGTGTCAGTGTGACCGTGCGGGATTGTGTCAGTGTGACACTCCGGGATTGTGTCAGTGTGACACTCTGGGATTGTGTCAGTGTGACACTCCGGGATTGCGTCAGTGAGTCACTCCGTGATTGTGTCAGTGAGTCACTCCGGGATTGTGTCAGTGTGACACTCTGGGATTGTGTCAGTGAGTCACTCCGGGATTGTGTCAGTGAGACACTCCGTGATTGTGTCAGTGTGACACTCTGGGATTGTGTCAGTGTGACACTCCGGGATTGTGTCAGTGTGACACTCCGGGATTGTGTCAGTGTGACACTACGGGATTGTGTCATTGAAACATTCCGGGATTGTGTCAGAGAGTCACTCCGGGATTGTCTCACGGAGTCACTCCGGGATTGTGTCGGGGTGACACTCCGGGATTGTGTCAGTGTGACACTCCGGGATTGTGTCAGTGAGTCACTCCGGGATTGTGTCAGTGTGACACTCCGGGATTGTGTCAGTGAGTCACTCCGGGATTGTGTCAGTGAGACACTCTGGGATTTTGTCAGTGTGACACTCCGGGATTGTGTCAGTGTGACACTCCGGGATTGCGTCAGTGTGACACACCGGGATTGCATCAGTGAGACACTCCGGGATTGTGTCAGTGAGACACTCCGGGATTGTGTCAGTGAGTCACTCCGGGATTGTGTCAGTGAGTCACTCAGGGATTGTGTCAGTGTGATACTCCGCGATTGTATCCGTGAGTCACTCCGGGATTGTGTCAGTGTGGCACTCAGGGATTGTGTCAGTGTGATACTCAGGGATTGTGTCAGTGTGACACTCCGGGATTGTGTCAGTGAGTCACTCCGGGATTGTGTCAGTGTGGCACTCCGGGATTGTGTCAGTGTGACACTCCGGGATTGTGTCAGTGTGACACTCCGGGATTGTGTCAGTGTGTCACTCCGGGGTTGTGTCAGTGTGACACTCTGGGATAGTGTCAGTGAGTGACTCCGGGATTGTGTCAGTGAGACTCTCCGGGATTGTGTCAGTGAGTCACTCCGGGATTGTGTCAGTGAGTCACTCAGGGATTGTGTCAGTGTGACACTCCGGGAATGTGTCATTGAGACATTCCGGGATTGTGTCAGAGAGTCACTCCGGGATTGTCTCAGTGTGCCACTCCGGGATTGTGTCGGTGAGTCACTCCGGGATTGTGTCAGTGAGTCACTCCGGGATTGTGTCAGTGTGACACTCCGGGATTGTGTCAGTGAGTCACTCCGGGATTGTGTCAGTGTGACACTCTGGGATTTTGTCAGTGTGACACTCCGGGATTTTGTCAGTGTGACACTCCGGGATTGTGTCAGTGTGACACTCTGGGATTTTGTCAGTGTGACACTCCGGGATTGTGTCAGTGAGACACTCCGGGATTGTGTCAGTGAGTCACTCTGGGATTGTGTCAGTGAGTCACTCCGGGATTGTGTCAGTGTGACACTCCGGGATTGTGTCAGTGAGTCACTCCGGGATTGTGTCAGTGAGACACTCCGGGATTGTGTCAGTGAGACACTCCGGGATTGTGTCAGTGAGTCACTCCGGGATTTTGTCAGTGTGACACTCCAGGATTGTGTCAGTGAGTCACTCCGGGATTGTGTCAGTGAGGCACTCCGGGATTGTGTCAGTGTGACACTCCGGGATTGTGTCAGTGAGTCACTCCGGGATTGTGTCAGTGAGACACTCCGTGATTGTGTCAGTGTGACACTCTGGGATTGTGTCAGTGTGACACTCCGGGATTGTGTCAGTGTGACACTCCGGGATTGTGTCAGTGTGACACTACGGGATTGTGTCATTGAAACATTCCGGGATTGTGTCAGAGAGTCACTCCGGGATTGTCTCACGGAGTCACTCCGGGATTGTGTCGGGGTGACACTCCGGGATTGTGTCAGTGTGACACTCCGGGATTGTGTCAGTGAGTCACTCCGGGATTGTGTCAGTGTGACACTCCGGGATTGTGTCAGTGAGTCACTCCGGGATTGTGTCAGTGAGACACTCTGGGATTTTGTCAGTGTGACACTCCGGGATTGTGTCAGTGTGACACACCGGGATTGCATCAGTGAGACACTCCGGGATTGTGTCAGTGAGACACTCCGGGATTGTGTCAGTGAGTCACTCCGGGATTGTGTCAGTGAGTCACTCAGGGATTGTGTCAGTGTGATACTCCGCGATTGTATCCGTGAGTCACTCCGGGATTGTGTCAGTGTGGCACTCAGGGATTGTGTCAGTGTGATACTCCGGGATTGTGTCAGTGTGACACTCCGGGATTGTGTCAGTGAGTCACTCCGGGATTGTGTCAGTGTGGCACTCCGGGATTGTGTCAGTGTGACACTCCGGGATTGTGTCAGTGTGACACTCCGGGATTGTGTCAGTGAGTCACTCCGGGGTTGTGTCAGTGTGACACTCTGGGATAGTGTCAGTGAGTGACTCCGGGATTGTGTCAGTGAGACTCTCCGGGATTGTGTCAGTGAGTCACTCCGGGATTGTGTCAGTGAGTCACTCAGGGATTGTGTCAGTGTGACACTCCGGGAATGTGTCATTGAGACATTCCGGGATTGTGTCAGAGAGTCACTCCGGGATTGTCTCAGTGTGCCACTCCGGGATAGTGTCGGTGACTCACTCCGGGATTGTGTCAGTGAGTCACTCCGGGATTGTGTCAGTGTGACACTCCGGGATTGTGTCAGTGAGTCACTCCGGGATTGTGTCAGTGTGACACTCTGGGATTTTGTCAGTGTGACACTCCGGGATTTTGTCAGTGTGACACTCCGGGATTGTGTCAGTGTGACACTCTGGGATTTTGTCAGTGTGACACTCCGGGATTGTGTCAGTGAGTCACTCCGGGATTGTGTCAGTGAGTCACTCCGGGATTGTGTCAGTGAGTCACTCCGGGATTGTGTCAGTGTGACACTCCGGGATTGTGTCAGTGAGTCACTCCGGGATTGTGTCAGTGAGACACTCCGGGATTGTGTCAGTGAGACACTCCGGGATTGTGTCAGTGAGTCACTCCGGGATTTTGTCAGTGTGACACTCCAGGATTGTGTCAGTGAGTCACTCCGGGATTGTGTCAGTTAGGCACTCCGGGATTGTGTCAGTGTGACACTCCGGGATTGTGTCAATGAGTCACTCCGGGATTGTGTCAGAGTTACACTCCGGGATTGTGTCAGTGTGACACTCCGGGATTGTGTCAGTGTGACACTCCGGGATTGTGTCAGAGTTACACTCCGGGATTGTGTCAGTGTGACACTCCAGTATTGTGTCAGTGAGTCAGTACGAGATTGTGTCAGTGTGTCACTCCGGGATTGTGTCAGTGCGACACTCCGGGATTGTGTCAGTGTGACCGTGCGGGGTTGTGTCAGTGTGACACTCCGGGATTGTGTCAGTGTGACACTCCGGGATTGTGTCAGTGAGTCACTCCGTGATTGTGTCAGTGAGTCACTCCGGGATTGTGTCAGTGTGACACTCTGGGATTGTGTCAGTGAGTCACTCCGGGATTGTGTCAGTGAGACACTCCGTGATTGTGTCAGTGTGACACTCTGGGATTGTGTCAGTGTGACACTCCGGGATTGTGTCAGTGTGACACTCCGGGATTGTGTCAGTGTGACACTACGGGATTGTCTCATTGAAACATTCCGGGATTGTGTCAGAGAGTCACTCCGGGATTGTGTCAGTGAGTCACTCCGGGATTGTGTCAGTGTGGCACTCAGGGATTGTGTCAGTGTGATACTCCGGGATTGTGTCAGTGTGACACTCCGGGATTGTGTCAGTGAGTCACTCCGGGATTGTGTCAGTGTGGCACTCAGGGATTGTGTCAGTGTGGCACTCCGGGATTGTGTCAGTGAGACACTCCGGGATTGTGTCAGTGTGACACTCTGGGATTGTGTCAGTGTGACACTCCGGGATTGTGTCAGTATGACACTCCGGGATTGTATCGTGTGTGTCCCCCTTGCTGTATGTTGTTCCTGCTCCATAGACTATACAGGGCAGAAAGTGGCTGTGTCCCGGCCTGTCGAGGAGGGTAAACCGTGTCCCGTCCAGAGTCAAAATGAGGAGGACGCCATCCAACCGGAGTCTGCTCCAATGACACTGCTCCCTCCCCCTGTCCCCAGGGCAACCTGGGCACCTCCCACTGCACCCCCGCACGAGGACAATCACTGGTTAGTATGGTGTGGGTGTGAGAGTGAGGGAGAGAGTGTGTGAGGGAGGGAGGGCGACTGAGTGTATCAAAGAGATTGTGTGTGAGAGAGAGTGTGTGATTGAGAGTGCGGGAGAGAGAGTGTGCGTGAGAGGTGCTGTGAGAGACAGTGTGTCAGAGTGTGTCTGAGAGAGTGTGTATCTCTCAAAGAGATTGTGTGTGAGAGAGAGATTGTGTGTCTGTGAGAGAGAGAGACTGTGACAGAGTGCATGACCGAGAGGGGAAGAGAGAGAGTGTGTGGGAGAGAGTGTGTGTGTGAGAGAGAGAGTGTGAGCGTGAGAATGTCGGTGTGAGAGAGTGTGTGGGAGAGAGTGTGAGAGAGTGTGTGTGAAAGAGAGGGTGTGTGATAGAAAGTGTATGTGTATGAGAGAGACTGTGTGTGAGAGAGAGAGAGAGAGTGTGTGAGAAAGAGGAAATGTATGTGCAAGAGAGAGAGTCATAGTGATGTACAACATGGAAACAGACGCTTCAGTCTAACTCATCCATGCCAACCAGATATCAAATATAAATCTACCCCATTTGCCAGTATTTGGCCCATATCCCCCCATACCCTTCCTATTCATATACCCATCCAGATGCCTCTTAAATGTTGCAATTGTACCAGCCTCCACCACATCCTCTGGCAGCTCATTCCATACACGTACCACCCTCTGCGTGAGAAAGTTGCCCCTTCGGTCTCTTTTATATCTTTCCCCTCTCACCCTAAACCTATGCCCTCTAGTTCTGGACTCCCCGACCCCAGGGAAAAGACCTTGTCTATTTACCCTATCCATGCCCCTCATGATTTTATATCAGCCTCTCCCTATAGCTCAAACCCTCCAACCCTTGTAGTGTCGCTGGTCAATAGGATAGCGAAGATGATGTTTGGTATGCTTTCCTTTATTGGTCAGAGTATTGAGTACAGGAGTTGGGAGGTCATGCTGCGGCTGTACAGGACATTGGTTACGCACTTTTGGAATATTGTGTGGAATTCTGGTCTCCTTCCTATCGGAAAGATGTTGTGAAATGTGAAAGGGTTCAGAAAAGATTTACAAGGATGTTGTCAGGGTTGGAGGATTTGAGCTACAGGGAGAGGCTGAACAGGCTGGGGCTGTTTTCCCTGGAGTGTTGGAGGCTGAGGAGTGACCTGATAGAGGTTTATAAAATCATTAATTGGGTTGGGATATCTGGTCGGCTTGGACAAGTTAGAAGGAAGGGTTTGTTTCCATGCTGTACATCTCTATGACTTGCCCACCACCGACGTCAGGCTCACTGGTCTGTAGTTCCCTGGCTTGTCTTTATCGCCCTTCTTAAACAGTGGCACCACGTTTGCCAACCTCCAGTCTTCCGGCACCTCACCTGTGACTATCGATGATACAAATATCTCAGCAAGAGGCCCAGCAATCACTTCTCTAGCTTACCAAAGAGTTCTCGGGTACACCTGATCAGGTCCTGGGGATTTATCCACTTTTAACCGTTTCAAGACATCCAGCACTTCCTCCCCTGTAAAAGGACATTTTTCAAGATGTCACCATGTATTTCCCCACAGTCTATACCTTCCACGTCCTTTTCCACAGTAAATGCTGATGCTAAATTTTGGGCGGCACGGTGGCACAGTGGTTAGCACTGCTGCCTCACAGCACCAGAGACCCGGATTCGATTCCCGCCTCAGGTGACTGACTGTGTGGAGTTTGCACATTCTCCCCGTGTCTGCGTGGGTTTCCTCCCACAGTCCAAAGATGTGCAGGGTCAGGTGAATTGGCCATGCTAAATTGCCCGTAGTGTTAGGTAAGGAGTAAATGTGGGTTGTGGGTCGGTATGGGCTCGTTGGGCCAAAGGGCCTGTTTCCACACTGTAAGTAATCTAATTAAAAAAAAAATACTCATTTCGTTTCTCCCCCGTTTTCTGTGGCTCCACACAAAGGCTGCCTTGCTGATCTTTGAGGGGTGAGCTGAAAATGTGTTGCTGGAAAAGCGCAGCAGGTCAGGCAGCATCCAGGGAACAGGAGAATCGACGTTTCGGGCATAAGCCCTTCTTCAGGGATCTTTGAGGGGCCCCATTCTCTCCCGAGTTACCCTTTTGTCCTTCATGTATTTGTAAAAACCCTTTGGATTCTCCTTAACCCGATTTGTCAAAGCGATCTCATGTCCCCTTTTTGCCCTTAAGTATACTCCTACCTTTCGGAGGGTTCAGTCGATCGATCCGGTCTATACCTGATATATGCTTCCTTCTTTTTCTTGAGTGTGTGAGAGAGAGAGTGAGTGTGAGAGGAAGTGTGAGAAAAAGAGAGTGTGTGAGAGTGTATGTGAGAGAGTGTGTGAGAGAGAGAGTGAGTGTGTGTGTGTGAGAGAGACAGTGTGTTTGAGAGAGCTTGTGTGTGAGAGTGTGTGTGAGAGAGAGAGTGTATGTGCGTGAGTGTGTGTGTGTCTAAGATGTGTGTCTGTGAGAGAGAGTGTGGGTGTGTATATATGTGTTTGTGAATGTGTGTCTCTGATTGTGCGTGTGTGTTTGTGTAAGTGTGTGTGTCTGTGAGAGAGTGTGAGTGTGTCTTTGCGAGTGTGTCTGTATGAGTGTGTGCGCCTGTGAGAGAAAGTGTGAGGGTGTTTCTCAATGTGTGTCTGTGAGAATGAGTGTGAGTGTGAGTGTGTTTGTTAATGTGTGTCTGTGGTTGTATGTGTGTGTAAGAATGTGTGTGTCTACGAGCGAGAGGGTGAGTGTATGTATGAAAGTGTGTTTGTGAATATGCGTCTGTGTGTTTGTGTATGTGTGTGTCTGTGTGAGATTGTGAGTCTGTCTATGCAAGCGTGTTTGTGACTGTGTTTGTGTGTGTGAGTGCGTGTGTAAGAGTGTGTGTCTGTGAGAGAAAGTGTGAGAGTGTGTGTGTTCATGTGAGTGTGTTTGTGAATGTGTGTGTGTCTGTGTGTGTGTTTGTGTCGGTGAGTGTGTGTATGTGTGTGTGTGTCGTGTGTGTGTGTGGGTCGGTGTGTATGTGTGTGTCGGTGTGAGTATGTGTGTGGGTGTGTGTGTCGGTGAGTCTGTGTATGTGTGTGAGTGTGTGTTTGTGTATATGTGTGCGGGTGTGTGTTTGCGCGTCGGTATGGGTGTGTGTGTCAGTGTGTGCGTGTGTCCGTGTGGATGAATATGTGTGTTGGTGAGTGTCAGTGTGTGTGTTTGTGCATGTGTTGGTGTGTGCGTGTGTCGGTGTGGGTGAGTGTGTGTGTGTGTCGGTGTGGGTGAGTGTGTGTCGCTGTGTGTCGGTGTGTGTGTGTGCGCGTGCATGTGTGTGTGTTATTGAGTGTGTGTGTATGTGTGTGTGTCGGTGAGTGTGTGTCGGTGAGTGTGTATGTGTCGGTGTGTGTATGTATGTATGGGTGAGTGTGTGTGTGTTGGTGAGTGTGTGAGTGTGTGTGTGTGCGTGTGTCGATGATTGTGAGCTTGTGCGTGCGTGTATGTACATATGTGCGAGTGTATGTGTCTGTGTACGTGTGTATGTGTGTGTGTCAGTGAGTGTGTGTGTGTGTCGGTGTGTGTGTGTATGTGTGTGAGTGTGTGTGTACGTGTTTGAGTCTGTGTATGTGTGTGTGTCGGTGACTCTGTGTGTGTGTCAGTGAGTGTGTGTGTGTCGGTGAGTGTGAGTGTATGTGTGTGTGTAAGTGAGTGTGTGTGTGTCATGAGTGTGTATGCGCGTGTATGTGTGTGTGTTGGTGAATGTGTGTGTGTTTTGGTGAGTGTGTGAGTGTGCGCATGTGTGTGTGCGTGTGTTGATGAGTGTGTGAACGTACGCGTGTATGTGTGTGTGTTGGTGTGTGTGTTGGTGTGTGCGTCGGTGAGAGTGTGTGTTGGTGTGTGTATGTCTGTGTGTGTCGGTGAGTGTGTGTGTTGGGGTGGGTGTGTATGTGTATGTGTGTGTATGTGTGTGAGTGTGTGTATATGAGTGTGTGTACGTGTGTGTGTATGTGTACGTGTGTGTGTGTGTGTATGTGTGTGGGTGTATGTGTATGTATGTGTGTGTGTGCATGTGTCTGTGCATGTGTGTGTGTGTATGTGTGTGTGTCGGTGAGTGTGTGAGTGTGGGCGTGTGTGTGTGTACGTGTCGATGAATGTGTGCGTGTGTATGTGTATATGTGCGTGTGTATGTGTGTGTTGGTGTGTGTGTACGTGTGTATGTGTGCATGTCTGTGTGTCAGGGAGAGTGTGTGTGTTGGTGAGTGTGTGTGTCGATGTGTGTGTGTATGTGTGTGTGTGCATGTGTGTGTCCGTGTATGTGTGTGTGTGTCGGTGAGTTTGTGAGTGTGGGCGTGTGTGCGTGTCGATGAATGTGTGCGTGTGTGCGCATGTGTGTATATGTGCGTGTGTATGTGTGTGTTGGTGTGTGTGTACGTGTGTATGTGTGTATGTGTGTGTGTCAGGGAGTGTGTGTGTATGCGAGTGTGTGTGTCCGTCGGTGTGTGTGTGAGGGTGTGTCGGTGTGTGTACGTGTGTGTGTGTGTACGTGTGTGTATGTATGTGTGTGAGTGTGTGAGTGTGTGTGTATGTGTGTATGTATGTGTGTGAGTGTATGTGTGTGAGTGTGTGTATGTGTATGTGTGTGAGTGTGTGTGTGTATGTGTGTGAGTGTGTGTGTGTGAATGTGTATGCGCGTACGTGTGTGTGTATGTGTGCGTGTCGATGAATGTGTGCGTGTGTGCGCATGTGTGTGTATGTGTATATGTGCGTGTGTATGTGTGTGTTGGTGTGTGTGTACGTGTGTATGTGTGTGTGTCAGGGAGTGTGTGTGTGTTGGTGAGTGTGTGTGTCTGTGTGTGTGTATGTATGTATGCGAGTGTGTGTGTGCATCGGTGTGTGTGTATGTGTGCGAGGGTGTGTCAGTGTGTATGTACATGTGTGTATGTGTGTGTGTACGTGTGTGTATGTATGTGTGTGTGTGTATGTGTGAGTGTGTGTGTGTCTGTGTGTATGTGTGCGTGTATGTGTGTGAGTGTGTGTATGTGTGTGTCGATGAGTGTGTGTGTGTTGGTGATTGTGTGAGTGTGCGTGTGTGTGTGCGTGTGTCGACGAGTGCGTGTGTGCGCGTGCATGTGTATGTGTGTATGTGCATGTGTATGTGTGTGTTGGTGTGTGTATGTGTGTGTGTGTCAGTGAGTGTGTGTGTTGGTGTGTGTGTGTATGTGTATATGTGTGTGTGTCGGTGAGTGTGTGCGTTGGTGTGCGTGTGAGTGTGTGTGTATGTGTGTGAGTGTGTGTGTGTTGGTGTGAGTGTGTGTATGTGTGTGCATATGATTATGTGTATGTGTGTGTGTATGTGTACGTGTGTGTGAGTGCGTGTATGTGTGTGTGTGCATGTGTGTGTGCGTGTATGTGTGTGTTTCGGTGAGTGTGTGAGTGTGGGCGTGTGTGTGCATGTGTCGCTATGCGTGTGTGCGCGTGCGCGTGTATGTGTATATGTGTGCATGTATGTGTGTGTTGGTGTGTGTGTACGTGTGCATGTGTGTATGTGTGTGTGTCAGGGAGTGTGTATGTGTTGGTGAGTGTGTGTGTGTATCGATGTGTGTGTGTATGTGTGTATGCAAGTGTGTGTGCGCATCGGTGTGTGTGTATGTGTGTGAGGGTGTGCCGGTGTGTGTGTATGTATTTGTGTACGTGTGTTGGTGTGTGTGTGTGTTAGTGTGTGTGTGTTGGTGTGAGTGTGTGTATGAGTGTGTGTACGTGTGTGTGTGTGAGTATGTGTGTTTATGTGCATGAGTGTCTGTGTGTTTGTGTTTGAGTGTGTATGTGAATGTGTATGTGTGTACGCGTGTGTGTGTGAGTATGTGTGTGTCGGTGTGTATGTGTGTGTGTGCATGTGTGTGTGCGTGTATGTGTGTGTTTCGGTGAGTGTGTGAGTGTGGGCATGTGTGTGCGCCTGTCGCTGTGCGTGTGTGCGCATGCGCGTGTATTTGTATACGTGTGCATGTATGTGTGTGTT